>NC_064807.1:77082657-77337319 GCF_023721935.1 Panthera uncia | reverse complement strand
TCCATTCCATTCCATTCCGTTAATTTCCGTTCCGTTCCATTCCATTCCATCCATTCCATTCTGTTCCGTTCCGTTCCATTCCATTCCATTCCGTTCCATTGTTGGAAATTTGATGTAATCATTGAAAAAAAGAAGCCAGCACCCTAGAATCCTCAGAAGCTCACGAGAGCCACCCAACAGTCATGGCAAATGGAAGAGCGGCAGAAGGTCCAAAAGGGCAGCCAAGTGAAACATCTTTCTTCTCTCCTTCCAAAGAGCAAACACTTCCTGAATCTAGAGGAAGCATTTCTGCACACACCAGACTATTGAAATCAGTGTGTGGAAGTGCGTTTGCTACATTCCTAAGATCTTCTTCCCTTTTTAGCCTCTGGAAGAGGAGTTTTATTTTGCCTGCACAGTGGCACAGTAATAACCACATAGTTTAAACATAAGTTTTCTTGTGCATTTCCTAGTTGAAATTTGCACATTGAAATTTTTATATTCATGCATTCTTTTATGGTGCCTAAATGTTTGCCTTGCAATGTGTATTGATTTGTAAATTAGATTGTCTTCTGTAATAAAATACCATTTGTACAAAAAAAATCTTCATTGTTCCAGGAGGTGTGGAGGGGGAGGCGGAGGGGTGAGGTGGGTGGGAGCCAGCCCTGGAGGGGGTGCAAGGCTCAAAGGGAAGAGGTGCGGCCTGGGCCAGGGTGCTGGCAGCGAGGGTCCCCAGGTGGGGGGGGGAGTGGGACAGGAGTAGACGAGATGCATTTCAGAGGCAATCTAAAGGGTGTGGTGGCCAGTCTGTGGTCAGGCCTGAGGGAGGGGGGCTTGGAGTCCAGAATGACTTTCATATTTCTGGCTTCATACGCGGGGGGGCGGTGGAGAAGGCGGAGGACAGAACAGACGGGTTGATGACCATTTCGGTTTCGACCTTAAAGGGCCAGCAGGCCACTCAAGTGTCAGGATGCGTTCACGAAGGCAGCTGCAGGGGGCTGGGGGGGTGGTGAGAGGGGAAGGGGAGCTTGGGAGGTGGGTTGTGGAGGGCTGTAACCTTAGACGTCGGTGTGTGAGCTTCTGGGATGGAGAGACAGCACAGACCAGACGCTCAAACCCAGGTGTCCTGACTCAGCTTTCTCTTGGGCTGGTCCTGAGGGCATATGCCCACCCTCTCATGTTCTGTCTCCACTCCAAGTTCACCCGTCCCGGGCTGAGGACCTGCCTGAGTCAGAGGACCTGAGGTCCAGTGCAACCTCCTGTCGCATGCTTATCTCCCCGAAGATCAATTTCCTCGTGAGTCACACGGAGACGCTGATTCCTCCACACCGGGGTTTAACGACAGGCACACAGAAGGGCTGGTGGATTGCTTGGCAGACATCTAGCTGGCATTGCAGGAACAGTTGTTGAACCTGGATCATTTCTGAGTCTGCCGGGACGTCCCCTCCTCCAGGAAACCTCTGGTTCCCCTCCCTGAATCACGCAAGGTCGGATAAGATCCCTCTTCTCTGTGCCACCAAAGCACCTCACTGTGACCTCGTTGTCTGCCTCCTGGAGCACAGGGCCTGGTCTCATTTAGCAGGACAGTTTCATGTTGGCGTCAGAGGGAGAGATCCTATCTCTGCTGCTTCCTGACGGTGGCATCTTGGGCATGTCTGTCAGTATCCCTGAGCCTCAGTTTCCTCATCTGCAAAATGGGAATGATGTCATTAGCGCCACCTCTCAGGGCCACTGTGAGAATTAAATGAGATAATCCACATGCATGGTCCTTAGGACGATGCCTGGCCCCATGGCAAGTGCTCAGGGAAGGTTAGCCATCCATCGTCATTATTCATTATCGCTGGCAGTTTGACTTGTAGGCCCGTAGGACCGAGAGTCAGAAGACCTGGGTTCTGGCCTCACCCAGTGCAGAGCCTGAAAAGGGGCTCGATCTCACAACTGTGAGATCACGACCTGAGCCGAAATCAAGAGTTGATGCTTAACCGACTGAGCCACCCAGGCGCCCTGCCGTTGATCTTTAGTGAACTTTGGCTGCACCTAGAACCGTTCTAGGTGGGGGGGGTAGGTAAGAGTTGGGGGAACTTTGCAATAAAGAGAAGCTCCAGTTACCACGCTCACCGGACCCAGCACAGCGTGAGGAACACGCTCGTGGACAGGCTTTGTGGGGAAGAGACTCTAAGGGGGTCCCTGCCTTCTCTCCTGTGGCCACAGGGGCCGCTTTCCTGGAGCCCTCACTCTGGCGGCACCTGCTCGCGGCGGGTGGGGGTCCCGGCTGCCCCCTTCCCTGGAGCCCCCCTACCGAGGACATGAGGGAGGCCGGCGGCCCCAAGCCTTCGGGCCTCGCGCCCTGCACACACATGTGTATTTCAGAGATGTTTCTCTTAATCATATCTTGAATTAATGCAGGCCTCGTTCTTTCCCAGCTCTCATTACCCTCTTAATTAACTCGGCACAGATGGAAAAAGTCGGAATTGCTCTAGCCGAGTTGTTCTGCTAGTTTTAAAATGAGATGGCAGATGGGAGGACGAGGTGGAACGGGCCGGCTCGGAGGGAGGAGAGGAGTTTTCAAGCTGTCACCAGAGCGTCAACAAACGCTCCATCTGGCGGTGGTGCGGCCGGGCCGAGGCCTCGTGCGAGGGGCTGGCGTTCGCCGGGCCGCGCCGGCCCGAGGCGCAGAGCCCCTGGCCGGGGGTCACCGGGATGGGTGCCGGGAGCTCGGGGTCCCGAGGTGGTGGGCACCTCGACCGCAGACCGCAGAGGAAGCCTTCCTGCCCCCGACTGCTGTTTCGGAGCCAAGAAGCCTTTTCTTTTCCTCCTTATCTAAAAGAGTCCTCAGGAATGAATTACATCGGCTCCGCACGGCTGTCAGAGTGAACTTTCTACAGCGCACATCACCTTGCTGCTTGACTGTCACTGGCTCCCCGTGGCTTTCGCGCCAGAGTCCGCCCTGCCCACGACTGGGCCTCATTTCTCCCCAGCCCTCCCCTTGGCCCATGGCACTTCAGCCAAGAGGACCCGCCGTGGCCTTTCCCATGCACCACGGGGCTCCCTCGTGCCCCTGGGCCTTCGCGATTTCCGTTCCCTCTGCTGGAACCCGCCTCTCCTTCTCATCCTTCGAGACCGGCGGGGTGAGGTACCTCTCGGAGCCCTCGCTCTGCTTCTGCGTTTCTCCCACCAAAGTGTTTTCGAAAATCCTCTGCTTGTGAACGGATTAACGAATGGTTCTTCAGCAACTCGGTATAGGGTACGTGGTTTGTTTGCGGGCGCATCGTCTCAAGCTGCAACGATCATAGAACCTTGGGGTCCGAAGGGACCTCAGGGACCTCTCAGAGTGTAGGAATGCATGCTAGGGCGGCCCAGACAGGTGGGTTCTCTTATATACTCGCGGGGATGGGGAACTCACTCTCCTAAAGTAGACACTGTTGGCAGACAGGTCTGATTGTTCCACTGCTCTCTGGACCCTGCCACGTGCATGGGAGTAAAATCTGGCCCCTCTACGGTCAGGGGCTTGACCACAAGGGCTCCCCCAGGCCCGGCATTCTCAGGGACACACCACGGAAGGCAGCACCTGCTGACTGCTCTTTGACTCTCTGTCAGCTGCTAACATTTCACCACTTCACGTGCGCTGCTGCCTCCACCTGCACATCCCTTTCCCCTGGCTGCTGGCCGCGACGAACTCCTATGGATGCCGCAAAACCCTATTCGGATGCCACTTTCCGTCTGAAGCTTTTCCAGACCATCCTTTCCTTCTGAGCCAGGTTAATCCTTTCTTCGAGACCCTTTTGCAAGGGCGGTACTGTATCTACCCCAGTGTGTTTGAATAGCCCTTCTCTGCGGTTGTGTTTCTTCTGTAAATTTTACAAGGCAGGGACATTTTGATTCCTCTCTGTCCTCCGCACCAGGGACAGAGCCTGGCAGGCTCACGTCCCTGCCTTCCTAACTGCGTCGCTGCACTTCTGACCCCACTCTCTCTCCTCCCTTATTTCAAGTGAAAATGACAGCGGTCCTTAATCAGAACTTCTTAATCATACCACATTATCCTTCCGAGATGCTCTTACCTCCAGGAACCCATTGATTCCCCACTCTAAATTACTATAATTACCGCAAATGATAAAATAGCAGCTTTCTCAGTTTTCTTAACCCTTGCCAATTTGCATATGCTAATGCACGAATATCTCCCCTCGCCCCCCCCCCCCCCCCCTCCTGCTGGCTTTGCCAAGACAAGTTTTATGTTGGCACTTATTTGGCCCCCATTTCACCTTGGGGTTGGATCCAGGCAGAGAGGATGGAAGTTTCTAGAAATTTCCAGTCCACCCAAGGAATGGAAACAATACATTTCTTGTCGTATAAAGCATGGAGAACACATGGAAAGAGATCTTCTGTTGGCTCAGGAGAAGGCAGGGTGCGGGGAGGAGAGGGCACCCTCCGCTGAGAGACAGGCAAAACCTGGGTTCACTTGCTGCATCTGATTGTCCTGGTCCAGTCCCCTCGCTCTCTGAGCCTCCCATCCCTCTTCCGGAAACTGGGAGGTTATATCCACTTGGCAGTTTGTGATGAGGAGGAAATATGATCTTTTCTGTTTGTTTTTAAAAATGATGGTAGAATACATATAACAGAAAATTCACCATTCTAACCATTTAAAGTGTATGTCCCGGTGGTATTGAGTACATTCATGATATTGTGCGATCACCACCTTCTGTTTCCAAAACTCTTTTCGCCTCGCAAAACTGAAATTCTGCACCCCTGAAACACTCATTCCCCATCCTCTCCCCGCCCCCTGGCCCTGACACACCATTCAGCTTTCTGTCCCTATGAACTTGATCTTTCCAGGCACCTGGTACGCGCAGAATCATGTGGTATTTTTCTTTTCGTGGCTCCCTCATTTCACTTGGCATAACGTCCTGAGGGTTCATCAACGTTGCAACAGATATCAGAATTTTCCTTCCTTCATTTAAAAAAAAAAATATTTATTTATATTTGGGGGGGTGACTGAGGATTCGAAGTGGGCTCAGTGCTCACAGCAGAGATCCAGAGACGGGGCTTGAACCCATGAGCCATGAGTCCATGACCTGAGCTGAAGCAGAGGCTTAACCGACTGAGCCACCCAGGCACCCCAGAATTTCCTTTCTTTTTCATGTGGGCAATATTCCATACATCACCACATTTTGCTTATCCAATCATTCATTGTTGGATACTTGGGCTGCTAGAAATACACTCTTACCGGTTAAAATATCTTCTACAATTTACACACAGCACATTTTTTAAAATGTTTATTTATTTTTGAGAGAGAGAGTGCACGCGAGCTGGGGAGAGGCACAGAGAGAGGGAGACAGAGAATCCCAAGCAGTCTCTGCACCGTTAGTGCAAAGCCCCCAATGCGGGGCTCGAACCCACGGACCATGAGATCATGACCGGAGCCGAAGTTGGATGCTCAGCAGACTAAGCTACCCAGGAGCCCCCAGATAGCACAACCTTAGGAGGCGGAGGTGGTTAGGACTGTGAACTGTGGTGTTACACTTGACCTTGAATCCTGGCCAGGTGTCCTCGGGCTCCTCACCTCAGAGTCTGTCCCATGGGACTGCTGTGAGCTTAATGATCTAAGGCACATAAAGGGCCCAGCACAGGGATTGACCTACAGGGAGCATTCATTCTCTTAGTCGTTCATTCACTCAACAAATCTTTACTAAGTACCGACTATGCTTTAGGCACTGAGCTAAGTGCTTGCCGTAGAGCAATGTGTGTTGGTCACAATGCCGACCTCAAGAAGGTGAGGCAGTGTATAATCAAATAAGTAAGAGAAAGTACATCATGCCAGACAGACAATCCATAAATTCTCTGGATTGACATGGAGCAGATTAAAATGGATAGTGAGTGCTTGGGGAGGGTGCTATTACATACAGGGGGGACGGGGAGGGTCTCCCGAGGACCCAGGGTGAGCCTGGTAAGGATTACTAGACATGGAGAGGCGAGAAAATGCAAAGGCTTCAAGGTGGAAGCATGCCTGGAATGTTCTAGAAGCAAGAACATGTCTGGTATGGCTGGAGAAGTTTGAGATTAGAGCGTAGCGGAGATAAGGGCAGAGAGGTAGCTGGGGGTTAGAGCTGCAGGGCCAGGTGAGCCGGGGGAGGAAACCAGCTGGCTCCGAGGAACAGAGAAGTGAGAGGGTCTGACTCCTATTTAAAAAGCATTGCTCTGCCTGCCAGGATGAGAATCAACTATAGTGTGGGCGAGGGTGGAGATAAGAAGACCTACGACTGAAATAATCCAGGCCAGGGACTGGCAAATGTTTTCTACACAGTTCCAGAGAGAGAGCAAATGTGCTTGGCTTTTTGCTCTCTGCTGTAAGTACTCTGTGGGCCATGCTGGCTTTAGCTAAATGATGGTGAGTTGGACCAGGGTGTGGCAATGGGGTGGTGGCAAGGGGCTGGATATCGGACATATTTTGAAGGTAATATCAGCAGGATTTATTGTTGAGATGATAGTCTATGAATATAAGAGAGTTTTTTTTTTAAGGTGTGAGGGGAATCAGGATTCTGGTTTCAAACATACTAAGTTTGAGATGGTCCTTGGACACCGAAGGTGTATGTAGGAGCTGGAAGTTTGGGAGGGAGACTGAGGATGGAGGTAGGAATGTTGGAGTTGTCAGCATCTAGATGGGTTTGAAGATATGAGATTGAATGAAATCATTTATGAAAGGAGAGTGGACAGAGAAGAAAAGGCCATCAAGGCCTGAGCCCCGGGGTGCTCATAGAGATGAGAGCCAATCCAACCAGTCAAGGAGACTAAGGAGTGGTCACTGAGGTGCAAGGAAAACCCGAGAGTGTGGTGTCCTAGAAGCAAAGAGAAGGCAGTGTTTCTAGGGGGGGGGGGGATGATCAATTTGCTAAATGTTGCTGCTGTGAGTTTTTGTCTACCAGAAACCCCAGTATGTGAGCTTATTTGGAAATAGGGTCTTTGTAGGGTCATGCTGAATTTGGGTGGCCCTAAATCCCATGGACTGATGTCCTCTAAGAAGAAGAGTGGACACATGAGACACATGTGAATGGAGGCAGGTAGAGAGGTTGAGGAGAGGCAGCCATACCCAAGGAATGCCAAGGAAGGCCAGCAGCTACAAGAAGCTGGAAGATGCAAGGAAGGAGCCCTCTCTGGGAACTTCAGAGGTAACAGGACCCTACTGAAACCTGGATCTTCGATTTCTGGCCTCCAGGCTGTTGTAAATAAGTTTCTCTTCTTTTAAGTCACCTAGTTTGTGGTGCTTACTTTCAGAAGCCCTGAGAAACTAACACATGTTGCCAATGGGTTAAGTAGGATCAGGACAGACAAAGGACCTTGGGTTTGGCAACGCTGGATGACCTTGACAAGAGTGTTTTCACTAAAGTGGTGGGTGTGAAAGTCTGTCTGGAGTGGATTCCAAAGAGAACGAGAGGGAAGGCATCAGACACCATGAGCATGACCCATTCTTTCATTTTAAGGAGTGGGGAGGGATGATGTAGTTAGGGAGGAACAGACTCCCTTAGGAGTGATGGAGACATGACTTAGGGTGATGGAGACAATCCAGCAGAGATGCAAGAAATGATGGCACAGGACAGGGGAGAATGGGTGGCATCCTTGGGGACTACATTAGTGGGCATGAGGAGAGGCTGGAGCATGGGGAGGTCTTTCATAGCAGTTGGGGGGAAAGCAGTGAGCTCGGGTGGGTGTGGCCGGCACATGTGATAAAGGGACTGGGGTTCTTTTTTGGTTGCTTTTATTGTCTCGGTGAAACAGGAGTCAAAGTGATGAGCTGCAGGTAAGGCTAGGGAGGAAGCAGCAAAGGTTTGCGTGGACATAGGGGTGGGTGACCACTTGGGGGACTGTGTATGTGTGTTGGTGATTCTCACTGGGGAAGTGTATTTGTATTTCTGGGCAGCCCAAAGGACCCACTTGAGCCCAGTGGCCATGAGTTCTGTGGGGGCAGAGTCAGCAGGGTTGTGTGTTCCTCTCTCATCACATTCAGCTGCCAGGTCCAGGTTGAGGGCAGGTGGAGAATTGGGTTAAACCAGCAAGTGTAATGAAGCAAAGACGTGAACAAGGCAGTCAGGTTTGTATCAGTCATGTATTGCCGTGTAACAAAACCACCCTATTATTTGGTGGCTTAAAATCACTCATTTTTCTCGTGAGTCTTCAATTTTTGGCAGGGCTTTGGTGGGGACAGCTTGTCTCTGCTCATCTGGGGTGGCTCGACTGGGGAACGGAGCATTTACTTTGAAAATGGGGTAGTAGGCAGAAAATAGCCCCCAAAGACATCAGGTTCTCATGCCTGGAACCTGTCAATGTTACCTTATTTGGAAAGGGGTCTTTGCAGGTATGATTAAATTAAGGATCTTGAGACAGGGAAGTTATTTTGGACTGGTTAGCCCTGTGGGGCGTAAATGTAATCACAAGTGTTCTCACAAGAGAATGGCAGGGGGAGATTAGACATATAGAAGAGGTAGAGGCAATGGGACCACAATGGAAGCGGCTGGAGGAATGTAGCTATGAATCAAGCAATGCCTGGAGCTACCAGAAGCTGGATGACGCAGAGAATGAATTCTTCCCTAGAGCCTCCAGAGGAGTGTGGTCCTGCTGACACCTTGATTTTGGACTTGTAGTTTCCAGAACTATGAGGAAATAAATTTATATTGTTTTAAGCCACAAACTGTGTGGTAATTTGTTACAATAGCCCTGGGAAACTAATACAGATGGTGACTCTTGTGTCTAGCAAGTTGTTTCTGTCCGTCATCCGTGAGTTCAGCTGGCCCTGAAGGGTGAGAGCCTTCATTCCTCTCTACCTGGACCTCTTGTGGCATGGTGGCTGGGCTCTAAGAGTGGGCATCCCAAGAAAACAAGGCAGAAGTGATGCCCAGCCTGTCAAAAAGGTTAGATCACTTCTGCCTGAATCATAGCCCCGCTCCGGTTCAAGGACAGTTCTCAAGGGGAGGGGTGTGAAAGTCACATAAGAAGCGGATGGGAGATGGGAGGTGCTGCAGCCAGATTGTGGAATGTGATACAACGAGATGATGATAATGATAATGATGATGGTGATGGCGATGATTGGCCAGGACTTCTTGGTTGGGCCAAGAGGGCAGTGAGGACACACTGGGCAAAGGGCAACGAAAGGGTGGCAGAACCAACGGACCCTAGAACCTAGTGAGGTGGAAAAGCTGTCGATCCCGGAGTGAACAGAGCTCAGAGAGTGAGATTCTTGAAACCGAGGTTATGGAGGGAGAACAGTTATTGGCAATGATAGAGTTTAACCATGGCAGTGAGTGACCGGGGCGTGGATTTGGCAAGAGAGGAAGTCCAAGAATGACAAAACAGACTGTCGAGAGGAACACTCACGTGAATCTTGAGACTGAGTCTGTGCTGCAAAGAGTGCCAGTAAGCCAGGAGTGAGAACCTCTAGGGATGCAGGGATAGTGATGGCCACGAAAAGGAGGGAGGGTGTGTGGGTGCTTTAATATGAGGGGAGGAGCCTCAGAGCTGGAGGCCTTTCAGGAGGGAGGCAGGGTTCTGGATGCGGCAGTGTGGAACAGTGAAGAACAGTGTGAATAGCAGAAGGAGAGTGGGAGAGAAGTGGGTCCTCCTGAGAGAGCTTCGGGGGAAGAGGGTTCCTGCGGGGATCAGGTTTCAGTTGGAGCCAGGAGGTGAACGTTTGCAGAAGTTTAGTTGAGGATAGAGGGAGTTTCCGAGGGCATAGTGGGAGATTTTGGTAAGGATATAGAACCCAGGGGCATGTAGGCGTGCTATGTGTCCAGGGGGGACTCAGAGCTCAGCAGATTTTCATTATTACTATCGTGGTCATTAATTTTCAGGTCAGGCTGCTGATGTTATGGATGGGGAAAGGGCATTATTTCACTTGTCATGGGATGCTGTGATTATCCTTTTCCTGGTTTCCCTACAGGGCTGGGAGCTCCTGGAGAGCAGGGTCCTTGGAATCCCCAATAGCCAGCACGACGCTTAGCCCAGAGTATTTATCAGATGGCATGTGTTGAATGAAAAAGGCTCAGAGAGACATGCTAACTTACCTAAGGTCACAAAATCACCTGGATTCCTGGTTCTCAGTTTTCTTTGCACGCTTGCAAATCTAAATTCCTCTAATTCTTGGAGTGCTTGCTTCTTTCCTTTATCTCTTTCCCTTTGGCCTATTTATTTTCCAGTGAGATCCGTAGCCCCAGATGGGATTTGAAACCCAGAACCTCCATCAATGTTCAAAGCGTCCTTCTTTTTGCTCATGTGTGATCTTCAAAAGGCCCTTTTCTCCCACAGTGATCTTCCCCGGGGGGATCCTGGCAGGCCCTAAAATAAGAACTGCAGGCTGGCTAAATGGGTTTTCTCGGCTAATAGAATAAACAGGCAAGAAAATAGGGAAAGAGGCGGGTAACTCTGGGGCTCCTTTGTCGAGTGTTTTGGACTTCGCACTGGGGGCTTCCTAAGTCCATTAGCCTCTGTTAATTTCTCTCATGCTTCATGGTGAAGGGGATGGAACTGGATGGAAATACTCCTTAAGTGGGGTGACTCACACCCGAAACTGACAGGCTGGGCTAAACCCATCTGGGAAAAGAAAAGCACCTTCTCAACCCCTGCAAACGATTTGAGGAGTAGGAGGAGAGAGAACCCCATGCTCCAATGCCAAATTCTTGATCACAGATTCCCTTCTGAGATGCTGTCAGCTGGGCGCTTAGAGCAACCCCTCTTCGAGCCGGGATTTGGAAAGTGCTGGTAAGTCACTGCTCTGTGATCGGCTCAGAAGCAACGGGTTCCATGCCTTGATTCTTCCATCTGAAAACTTCAGAGGCTGGCCAGGCATCAAGGGGACGGAGAGACAGATGAGTACAAGACGGGAATATCAGTTCTACCATGAGAGAGATTGGGGTGTGTGTGTGCACGTGCGTGTGCGTGTGTGTTGAAAGGAAAGACGGGGATGTGAGGGAAGAGAGAAAGACTCAGACGCAAAAAATGCAAACAGCAGAATCACCAGTAGAGGCCAGCAGGTAAAAGTGCCTCCCCTAGCCCCTGAAAGAAAACTCTCATCTCTTGGAGCAAGACAAGGCGGGGAGGGGGGGTGAAATCTCAGTCTTTAGAGGGGCGCCTGAGTGGAGTCGGTTGAGCGTCCGACTTCAGCTCAGGTCATGATCTCACAGTTCGTGAGCTCGAGCCCCGCGTCGGGCTCTGTGCTGATGGCTCAGAGCCTGGAGCCTGCTTCGGATGCTGTGTCTCCCTCTTTCCCTGCCCCTTCCCCACTCGGGTTCTGTCTCTCTCTGTCTCTCAAAACTAAATAAACATTTAAAAAAAAAAAAAAGAAAGAGAGAAATCTCAGTCTTTGGAGAGAGTTCTGAGAAAAAGGAATCGATTCTCCTTTTTGTGCCTTCCAAGGGAAGAAATGGCTCACGTGTGGGGTGGGTGTCCCGGGAAGCCAAAAGAAGACACACTCTGCAAAGACATTTCCTGTCACCTTGAGCACCTCCAGCCGGCTGCTGCGGAGGGTGAACTCCCGATCTCTGCAGGGGCTGAGCCATGCGTGAAGACCATCCAACACGGTGCTGGGTTAGGGGGCCGCCGGGCCATCTAGGGCAGTGTGGTTGAGCCTTGGGCAAGTGCTGTTGGTGCCAGAGCTTAACTGTATCCCAGCCTGTCTATGGTTCTACCTTCACTGCTGGAATCCCAGGCCAAGCCATCATCATCTGTCCCTGGACGGCTACAGTGGCCTCTTAACTGACGTCCCAGGTGACATTTTATTTTATTTTACCCCATGGGTGGGGGGGGGGTGGTGCAGCTACAGGCATAGATACCTGGTCTACCTGTCTCCCAGCCCCGATCTTGTCCCCATGATCCACCTGGCTTTCTGAGACTCAGAGTCTGCCCACAGTCACGTTGCCACTCTTGTACTCAGCACACTCCTGCCTTCCAGTGTGGGCCTCGTAATACTGAAGCTTGTTTAAACCTGGCATTCAAGGCTCTTAAACACCAGGTCTCATTTTTTAATAATGTTTATTTATGTATTTTTGAGAGAGAGAGAGAGAGGGAGGGAGAAGGAGAGAGCACAAGTGGGGGAAGGGCAGAGAGAGAGAGAGAGAGAGAGAGAGAGCAAGCAGGCTCCACACGGTCAGCAAAGAGTCCCATGCGGGGCTCGAACTCACAACCGTGAGATCATGACCTGAGTAGACACCAAGAGTCGAGCGCTCAACTGACTGAGCCACCCAGGGGCCCCAACACCAGGACTCATTTTATGTGTCCAGTTTTATGCTCTTGACTTTCAGCCGCCCCTTGACTCTGCTCAAACTGCTGCCTACCCTATCCCTCACGGTCCAGTGCAAACGTTTTCTTGGTGCACCCTCAGCACTGGGTCGGTGCACGAGCAACGAATGCGCTAATTACAAAACGGCCCCTTTATATTCCTTAAAGGATACTGGCAGTGGTTTTACTAGAGATGTGCTTCCAGAAGTCACTTGAGTTGAACGTTCCCCTTGGGTGTTGTCTCGTCTTTCCCTGTCACGTAAACTTTCAGGGCAGGAAAGATAATCTTCCTAACTCTCAAGACAGAGGGGGAAACAGAGCCCAGAGAAGCAGTGCGCTTTGCCCAGGCTGGGCGGCGAGTCTATAGCAGAGTTGAGACTTGAACCCAAGTATGGATTTTGGCTGCAGAGAGCTGGTGGCTCAGCTCAGTTTGGATTCAGCCTGGGCAGGGAGCCCGTGGCGCGGTCTGGCTTGGCCGTGCCCCCGGGCACGGTGTGCGTGGCAGCAGCTGGAGGCCATAAGGGGCGTGTGTGTCTCTCTTGCTCACACCCCCATCTACAAACATTATCCTTGGAGGCAGCCTCAGCTGGGATGGTCCACCCAGGTGGCTGTCCCAGGTGCCAGCCTGCATGCCCTGAAGACTTCTCTGCCACCTCCTTACTTGGGAGGTCTGAGCTGAGGTTTCCATCAGGACAGCGGGAAGGGGCTGAGTCCCTGCTGTTACCACCCAAGGCTGATGGGATCCTGGGTTTAGGTGGTCTTCCGGGTGCTGAGGTTCAAAGAGAGCAGTGCTGCCCCCTGCAGGGTATTTCGGGTATTTACGGGGGTTGTTTTTGGGTGTCCCAATGTTTGGGGAAGCTGTTAGCAGCAATTAGTGGGTGGGGCCAGATGTGCCCAGCATTCCGCCTTTGCGCCAGAAGATTCCACATTACAAAGAATCCACTTTGCATCTTCCTGAGCAGTTTTCACTCGTCTCCCTAGAAATGCGTGCAAGTGAAAAATCTGTTTATAGTTATGTATATCCAGACCCAAACTCTCTCATCTATCTATCTATGAATATATATAAAGAAAGTTATTTTGTGCATAGTTTTAAAATACGCCGAGCTTTCCAGGAACGCAACTACTTGGTAAATCGAGGGTAGGCTGTGCTTTGTTTTGTTCAAAACTTTACTAAGAGTGATTCACCATTTCAGAAAATTATACTGAGGATGGCAAGACTGCTGTTGATTTTAAGACACTGGTGCATTCCCCCTCGCCTCAGTCTGCCTTTGTAGTTATAAATATAGACAGGGGCTCTTTTTTTTTTTTTTTTAGCCCTTATTTCAAAATGTCAAGTGTAAGGAAAAAGTGTCAATCATGTTCGGTCGAATGTCGTTTTGTGTCTCTTAAATCCCAACCTACTCATGAGTCTTCACTGAGGTCATGTTTGAGCATATAGTTACTAAAATATATGTTGTCTAATTATGACTTAGTCCTTTTATCTTTATGATCTGTCTTTCTTTGTAATATATGACTATTATTTATTTAACATATCATATACATAAAACAATTATGTAAGTAGGGTAGGCTCTACCTACTGATGCCAGTAGATACTACACTATACTGTTTCATCAGAGTAAAGAGGATGTTAGAAACTAATTGCCATGAAAAGGGGGATTGGGGTGTGAGAGAATAATAAAATCTGCCGCCCCGTCTCTAGGAACACACATCTCATTTGTCGATACCACTTAAATCCTGTCTTCTGGATGAAAAATCTTCTATTTTTTCCTTCCTGGAATGCTGACGAACATCCAGCTCTATGATCTTCATTCATTCACTCGTTAATTCAACATAGATTAAGACCTGCCACGTGCCAGGCACGATGCTAAGTGCTCGGTGCACAGTATCTCACTTAATCCCCATGGCCACCCTGCAGAGGAGTTATGATCGTTCTCTTGTGGTCATGGGTTCAGGGAGCTCCCAGGCCAGCGGAGGGGACAGACAAGCAAACCAGCATTGATGGCCCGCGGGGTCAACGCTTTCATGGGGGGAAGCACAAGGGTCGCAGGACCCAGAAGAGGGGGTCTTAATCCTCTTCCAGAAGGAGAGAAGGCTGGTTTAAGGATGGGTTCCTGACAGATCGATGTCTGAGTTCAGTCTTAACACATGGGCAGGAGTCAGGCAGCGAGAAGAACGACGTGGTTCTGGGCCAGGAGGGTGCAGGGGAAGGGCGGGAATGGCAGGCCTGGAGGGTTCCCATCTGCTCATGGCAGTTGGAGCCCAGAGTGAGTGGAGATGGTGAGAGAAGAAGCTACGGGCAGGGAGGAAGCGGCCTCTGTAGTGCTTCCCCAGGCTCCCTGGCTGCAGCCCTGAAGATCCTCACTTTGTCCCAGAGGCAATAGGGAGCCACGGAAGGGTGCATTCAGTGGAATGATGCTGTTGATGTGGTGGGTTGGAGTGATCACTGCTGTTACAATCTGGAGAATAATTGGTGGGGCTATAATTAAAGGCTAAGAGGCTACAGGTCAGAGGCTCTTTGCACAATTAAGTAATCCATTAATATCGCAATTATTTCTTGATGATCTCCCATATTATAGTCACTGAATGAAGCCAGAAGCCCTCAAAGCCCCCAAAGTCAGAAGTCTGGCCTCTTAATTCCTATTATTAGCCCAGTATGAGCCAGAATTGAGATGTTAATTTGGTCCCTGGGCCACACCCAGCCCATGGCCGACTGAGGTCCCAGACGCTGGGTGCCTAAACCACTTATTTATTTACAGTGCTCATCCAATTACCGGTTCCTCAAAAGGGGCAGCAAGGAAGACATTTGGCTCCTGGCTGGCCCTTAATTTTGGATCATCTATTATTATCCTGAAACAGTTTCTAACTGACGGAATATTAATTGGCTGGGGCTCCAAGCAGATGAAGACACGAGGCTGTCATCACACAAATGTTTGTCTGAGTTCATCCCCCGTGCACAGCCAGCAGTCCTGGCCCCGGGAGAAACACCCACTGTGCTGCCCAGAGTTCTCCTTGGAAAGTGGACTTGTTTGGCCTCAAGGCCAGTTAGTCACAGGGTGGCGCAGGAACCTGCGGGTGAGCAGGTGACTGGAGATGTCGGGGGGGAAAGGAGGTGCCTAGATGCATGACCCTGGGGAGATGGAAAAGGAAGGTCAGGGGCCTTTCTTGTTAAAGGCTTCGGAGACCGACTTGCTGGTGTTTCGCCTCTCAGCACATGTTCACGTAAGTACTTTTCGTGTACTGCAGAGGTCAAAACAGATGCGGCCCTTGTCCTTGGAGGCTTATGGTTTATCGGGGGATACAGATATTAAACGGCTAATTATTCAGATGATTATTTAATTACAATTGTGGATAAATGCCACGAAAGGGAAGTTCAGAGTGATAGGAGACGGAATCACCATTGGATCTAATGTGATTTTGGGGTGGGCGTCCTTGAGGAGGATGTTAGAGATGGGACTGGGGAACAGCCAGGTGTAAGATGGGAAAAGGCTGCAGTGGGGCAGAGGGCATAGTGGCTTTCAAGGCTCAGAAAAGGGCCACACAAGAAGACCAGCGACGGTGATGTGCAGACAACGAGCAAGACATGAACATGAAAGATGGGACATCTGCGGATGCATCCTCCACCTTCCCTTCAAATGGCTCAGCAGGAGACTATGTATTGGGGCTCCTCAAATACTTTGGCAAAAAGGTCCAACCAGACTCTTGAAGCTTATTTAGATACTGAAATCTATGAATGGGTTGTAGTTTGAGTGTTGACTCCGATCTGTTAATGGTGATTGCCTGGGAGTGTTCTAACAAGAAGGATTCTGAGGCTCTCTCCAGGGTTAGTGATAGAGAGTGGCATGATTGATTAGTGATGTCTGCCGTGGGTAAGGGAAATGAACTGGTAGCTGACACGGTCATTACCTGCTGCCCCTGTTACTCCTGCTACTAACAAACCACCTGCTGAGTTAGTGGTGTAAAACAACCATTATCTTATGGTTTTGGATTCTGTGGGCCACGCAAGTGGATGGGGCAGTCTCTGACTTGTCTTGCTAGTCTCTTGACCTTGTCTTTTGCAGAGGAGGGGCTTTCAATGCTAATGACCTCCAGCTTATCAACTATTTCGTTCATGGATTATACCCTTGGTGTTGTATCCAAAAGGTCGTTGCCATACCCAAAGGTCATCCAGATTTTCTCACACATTATCTTCTAGAAGTTTTATAGTTCTGCGTTTTACATTCAGCTCTGTGATCCATTTGTGTGACTTTTTGTGAAGAGTAAGGTCTGTGTTTAGATTCTTTTCTTTTTTCTTTTTGCACGTGACTGTCCAGTTATTCCCGCACCATTTGTTGAAAAGACGATCTTTGCTTCACTGTAGTGCCTTTGTCTGTCAAAGACCAGTTGACTGTATTTATGTGGGTCTGCTTCTGGGCTGTCTATTCCATTCCATCGATTTGCCCATTCATTTACCAATACCACACTGTCTTGATTGCTATAGCCTTGCAGTATGTCTGCAGTCGGCTAGTCAGTCCTACAACTTTGTTCTTTTTCGATATTGTATTGGTTATTCTGCAACGATTGCTTCTCCGTATAAGCTTTAGAGTCAGTTTGTCGATATACACAAAATAACTTCCTGGGACATGGATTGGCATCGCATTGAATCTACAGATAGCATCGGGAAGAACTGACATCTCAATAATATTAAACTTTCTATCCATGAACATGGAACCTATCTCCCTTTAGTTCGTCTGTCTTTGATTTCATTCATCAGAGATTTGTCGTTTTGCTAACACAGATCTTGTATATATTTTGTTAGATTTACACTTAAGGATTTAATTATGGGGGTGTTAATGTAAATGATATTATATTTTTCACTTCAATTCCACTTGATTATTGCTGGCATATAGGAAAGCAGCTGAGTTTTGTATATGAACCTTGTATCCTATCACCTTGCTATACACACTTATTAGGTCCTTTTCTTTTCTTTTCTTTTTTATATTTTTGTTAACATTTATTTATTTTTGAGAGACAGAGAGTGAGCTGGGGAGGGGCAGAGTCCAAAGCAGACTCCTGGCTCTGAGCCGTCAGCACAGAGCCAGACCTGGGGCTCGAACTCACGGAGTGCAAGATCATGACCTGAGCCGAAGTCAGACGCTCAACCGGCGCCCCGGTCCTTCGCTTTTCTGATGACAGACATTGTAACAGGTGTGAGGTGATACGACACCAAAAGCTGCATACATTTTAAAAGGAATTGGGTGGATTTATTGTTGTTTGTTAGCTGTTTTGTGTGGTACTTATGTGAGACCTAAAACAAGTAAGCAAAAAAAAAATCCTAATTCCTAAAACACATTTTACACACATTTTAAAGAAGGAGAAAAAATGGGGGGTTTCAAAAAAAAAAAATATTTTAATGTAATTAAAAAAAAAAAAACCACTTAAAAAACCCCCCCCCCCCCCCCCCACTTTCGGTTCTCATGGAGGCGACAACGATACTCACAACTTCTCAAGAAAATCTGTCTGGGAACCACCTTATATCCACCACAAAAGATGCCCAAATCCTCTGGAACCGGATCCAGTTGAAGGTGTAGCTGACTTAGGCTGGGCTTCCTGGAGACAGACTGTGAGAGGGGGATTGGCAGGCAGGAAGTATTAGTTCAGCTGAGCTATCGGGAGTGACACCCGTGTGAGAGAGAGAGGGAACAGCACCGGGAAGAGAGAGGGCTTGAGGTACAGCGTGTTTGCGGCAGAAACCTCCATTCATTCCATAGGAAGCACTGGGACTGAGATAGCCCTTGTTTTTAATCCAGGGAAGGGGATCAGGGGTTTGTAGCCAGACATGGGAGTGGGCTGCCCCTGCAAAGGGAGGCATGGCCTTGGCGGAAGCGGCTCCCTTTGGCTAAGGGCAGTTCCTGGGGAAGGGCGCTTTGTGAGCTGCCAGCGGTCAGCACTCCCAGGGGAAGCTATGGGGGCCTCGGTCTCAGAGGGACACTTAGGAGCCACATAACAGTGTTGACTGAGGTAGTGGAGAGCAACTGGAAGGCGATCTTGGCAATCTGCCGTCCTTTAGCACTAGGATCGCGTAGCCTAGGGGATAAATCCAAGTCACCAATAAAAGTGATCCATCGTGGCACTATAGGAGAGCCCCAAAAGAAGGAGATGCAAAGAGTAAAAGCAGCACTGAGCACTCTACCCAGGGCATAGCATCCGGTAGGAAGTATGTTTGAATAGGGCTTTGACGTGTGAGTAGGAGTTTGCCAGGCAGGCAAAAACAATTCTTGTCCTAATATTACTGCTCCTGTTCCAATCCAGGCCAGTACAGGCTGTCTTATACTTTCATCACAACCAACAAAGGTTGAGTGAAAACAGAAAAGTTCCATGGAGCTTTGGGAGTGGGATGACTCAGTCCCTATCAACCTTTGAGGCTCGCGTGGCAATAAAAAAAGGAACCTGTGGAGAGGAATGTGCTCTATGTGGAATTGGTTTGGTTTAGCTCAGACGTCCCCTGCTGCACTGTATCACTCTTCTTCAAAAGGATCCAAACCCAAATCACCAAAGACATAGATTACAATTTCACAGTGATTGAAGAGCCCCCCTTTCCCCAAGCATGCCTTTCCCCCAGGATTTAGCATCTAATTAGCCAAACATTCATTCTCCAGGGAGTTCCAAAGTTTCCAAAGTAAGCATCGGCCCAAAAAAGAAACCGGCATCATATTTTAGAAGTCACGGTTGCAGGTGTTGGTTTTTCTTTTATTTTATTTTTTAGAAAACTTTTGTGAATTACCATTTATACATTTTCCATCTGTGAGTATTTTTCTGGAGTACCACCTGTTTTCTCCTCACTTGGGTAGTAGAGAATCCAACAGATCCTATCTCAGAATAAATGCATTTTATCTATAGTAGTTTTCCACATTTTCAGCAATTTTTTTTATCTCGCAAAATAATCTCCCCTAAATACAAACCAGCTTTAAAGCTACAAATAGATATGGATGCTTTATTTATTTATCTTTTTAAATCTCTCACAAGAGCTCTGGGAAGTCAATCTAATGAGAGAAACTCAAAGTTGCAGGGAACGATGATGAGGAACCTGAGACGGGAGACACATCTCGTCCCAAGAGCAGTTGGATAAACCACAGAGAAGATGGGGAAGGAAAAGCTCGCAGTTGTGGGGAGTCGAGTGGGGAAGAATCCGCTCTTTGAATCCGAGGGACGTGGATTTCAAATTTCCTCTGTGTTCCTTGTTTCCACGAAGCCTTAAATGAGTCACTTACCCTCTCTGACTCTGTTTCCTCGTCTATACTATGGGGATAATAATGCTCACTCCAGAGCTGTGGCCTCTAAGTGATGCCCAATACATTGTAGGTGCTTAATCAGCGTTAGTCGTCTTCCTGCTCAACTTTCTTCCTGTGCCAGGTTCCAGGGTGAAAATTTGCCTCTTCACTCTCAGCATGCAGCCCCCTGTCTGATAAGAGCAAAGGCGTCTGGGATTGTGTTTCTGAGAAACGTGCCAGGGGG
This sequence comes from Panthera uncia, assembly GCF_023721935.1. Lineage (NCBI taxonomy): Eukaryota > Metazoa > Chordata > Mammalia > Carnivora > Felidae > Panthera > Panthera uncia. The sequence goes on along the minus strand of NC_064807.1, from coordinate 77,317,594 downwards.
TACCCCAAATCCCAGAATAGACACAGAGCATCTTATGAGTGTGGTTCAACTTTATACTTTGGCAGCTAATTTAAACATAGTTTTCAAGTTAAAACAACAATGAATATGGATAGAGAAGATGTGGTATACATATACAATGGAATATTCCTTGGCGATCAAAAAGAATGAAACCTTGCCATTGGCAATGGCGTGGATGGAGCTAGAGAGTATTATGCTAAGCGAAATAAGTCAGTCAGAGAAAGACAAATAACATACGATTTCACTCCTATATGGAATTTAAGAAACAAAACAGATGAACATAGGGGAAGGGGAGGAAAAATAAGATACAAACAGAGAGGGAGGCAAACCATTAGAGATTCTTAACTATACAGAACAAACTGAGGGTTGCTGGAGCGGTGGGGGGCAGGGGGATGGGCTGAATGGGTGATGGGCATGAAGGAGGGCCCTTGTTGGGATGAGCACCGGGGGTCCTACGTAAGTGATGAATCACCACATTCTACTCCTGAAACCGAAACCACCCGGTACGTTAAATAACTTGAATTTAAATAAACAAAAATAAAACGAACATGCATAAACTGTAATACAGAGGGAAAATTCTGTGTATTTCATTTTAAAACCCAGAATTCAAAAGAAAACCTCTTGTAGGGTTCAGTAGGCAGTACCTGTGGGCCTTTGGGGGGGCACGACATTAGGGTCCTCTGGCTTTGGGGGTGCGTGGTTCAGGAGAAGGGTGTGGAAGGACTCCCCAGGAGCTGCCTGAGAGATGGGTGGCTTTTCTGTCCCTATCTCATGCCCTCCAGGGGAGAATCAAGGAAGTTGGGCTTTGGAAATAGGGTGATTTGTTTTGACAGGTGGGTACAAGAAAATGCGCAAAGTCTGAAGGATAGATGGTCCCTAAAGAAAGCATCCCGATCATCTGTCTGCTGGTTGGGAGAGTGCGGGACCTGAAGGCAGCTCTCTCTTACTGCTGTGTAGTTAGGGGGACCATGTAATTTATCACTGAAACTGGGACATTCGAAAGTGAAGGGGTGCTATTAATAATTACGTGGGGACAATAGGCACGAACCAGGGTGTCCGGTGGTCCAGAGCCTGGAGTGACCCTACGCATCATGCTGTAGTTCCTTGATCTCACGGGCCCACGAATCCTATGACACATCACTGGAAACACAAGGGAAAAGAAATCAGGTGCCAAGGGAGTGTTTTCACAGGAGGGTCACGGTCCAATTTATTTTAAAAGTTAAAAATCTCGCTAACTGCCGTGTGCAGAGTGGATGGAGTCCCATCAGAGTGGTACTAGGGGGACCATAAGGAGGCTGGTACAGGGGTGATGTTGGTGGCCCCTGACTCACATGCACCTTCCAAGCCCCAGCCCAGCCTCGAAAGAATGCTGGTGAACCCCTGCTTTAGATGTTTCACATTACCAACGTCTAGCTCTCGAAGCCTGGGTCTGGGTGATTTGCCCCTGACATTGAAAAGTAGAAAGTGAGACAGACGGGGCGCCTGGGTGGCTCAGTCAGTTGGGCGTCTGACTTGGGCTCAGGTCATGATCTCACAGTTTGTGGGTTCGAGCCCCGTGTCGGGCTCTGTGCTGACAGCTCAGAGCCCGGAGCCTGCTTCGGATTCTGTGTCTCCCCCTCTCTCTGTCCCTACCCTGCTCATGCTGTGACTCTCTCTGTCTCTCAATAATAAATAAACGTTGAAAAAAAAAAAAAAAGAAAAGAAAATGAGACAGACCACATCAGTTACCCAGAGGAACATTTCAAGACATTGGATAAAGGAATTAAAAAAAAAAAAAAAAAGGATAATCCTGGAAAAAATCCGCCTCCTGGTCAGTTCAGTGCTTTAGTGATGCAAACAAAGTTGGCTGACAAGAAGGAGTCAAGAATGCAAACAATAGAGAGACAGATGGTCTTTTAAGGCATAACCCTTTGCTTCAGGGGGACATGTTTCACATCTTGCATTTGGAAGGACAAAGCCTTTTTTGTTTTTTGTGTTTTTTTGTGTTTTTTTTTTTTTCCTGCTTTTTGCTTTTGGGCCCTTCTGATATATTCCTTGAATTGTGGAGACCAGATGTTCAATCCTGCACGTATGCAGGCCCACGCCAGGGCCTTTGCACATGCTCGCTCCTTTTTCCTGGAAGCCTTGTCTCTATTCCTTACACAACCAGCTCCTTATTTTTTCCTTTGTGTCTCAGCTCAGTGCTTATGCTTCGGGCGGCCTTCCCTAACCCCTCGTCTTGTCATGTGCCCTCTCGGCCTTTTGCGGTTCTTTTTATACACCTGCCACCATCTGCCACCATTTGACTTGTCTGCTTCCTTGTGTAACGTGTCCTCCTTTCTGGAATGTAAGCCTCACGTGCACAAAAATGACTTCTCCTTCGTTCACTGCTATACCATCAGCACCCAGAATCAGTGCCTGAGATAGAGCAGGAGCTCAGCAAATGTTTGTGGAACAAATAAATGACTTTTGGGTGGATCGCCAGCTTGGAGGGCATCTCTGAACGTGCCCCCACCTCCAAGAGCCTTTGAGTTTACGAATATTTTGCCACCGAAGCAATGGTGACTCATCCCGTAGCCATGAAACACAAGAAGGCAAATCCTTCGGTCTGGATGAAGAGGCTTCTCCACGAGACACGGGAAGGCTGTCCCGAAAGATAGTGAGCTGAGTCTGCGGACCTTCCTCCCAGGGTCCCTTTGGGCAGCGGGATGGGGGGCTTCCCTCTGGCACGCGCACCCCTGTCCCAGACACAACGTAGCACACGCCGGATTGGGCCAGCGGGAGTCTCAGGAGTGGCCTTAAATCACGCAGTGGTCCCGAGGCGGGAGCAGACCGCTGGCCCCAGTCCTAGATCACCGGCACGAGGCGGATGTCATATATCACCCAACTCCATAAAGCCTTGGTGGCACCCGGGAAGCTGCTCGAAGCGCTTCACTGAACAGCGCGGAGTAAATTGTCCTCATATGTAACTTGCCCTGCGCTCAGGAGGGCCGCTGCTGCCTTTTCATTCTCCCCGTCTTTCCTTATCGCTAGGTTTTATTCTCTCCCTCCCTCCTTCCCTCCTTCCCTTGCTTTCTTTTATTTTCTGAAAGGGAGTACAATGCTACCACTGTCGTTGTTTGGAACAATGCAGTGTGATGGGGGGAGAGGAGAGGAGACAAGGGAGGGAGAACTCGAGGGGATCCCAGAGCGCAAGGAGAGCAAACCCAGGAGGACCCCGGCACCCCCCCCCCCCCCCCCCCCCCCCCCCCCCGCAACCCCAACCCCGGAAAACCACGGAGCAGAGAGGGTCGGCCAGCCTCCTGTATGTGCTGGGTTCTCTGGTTGGTGGGTAGTGGGGAAGCCAGCGTGGTCCTGGGGCTGTGATGGACCTGGGTTCGAATGCTGGCTCCCTCCTTTACTTTCCCAGACATTGCGAGGGATGTGACAGCATCGTAGAAGGAAAGTGGACTCTAGGGACAGTCAGATATGGGTCCCGGTGCCCTTCCCACGACTCCCCTGACCTGAGCACCTTTCTCAAGGCTCTTTCCCCATCCTTACAGTGGGGTATGGACAGTGAGTTGCTCATGACGCTGGAGAGCGAAAGCAGCCACAGCGTGCAGGTGCTTAACACACTGTAGAGAGCTCTACAGACAGGTGACGGCAACGATCAAGGTTATTAACCTCAGTGAATGATGCAGCGCTGCTCACAGGGAGCTGATGGTCCAGGAGCATCTTTGTCCAGAGCGGCTTCTGTGGGAGGAGATTCTGGTGCCCTGTCCTCCAAAGGGTGTCCCAGAGAACCTCTCTGTGACTAAATCAGACACAAAGTTAGGGGAAGGGGAGGGAGAGAGAGATTGTAGATCTTGGCCATTTGCCCTGTTGATGAGACAATGGGGTCTTGGGAAGGGGACCCTGTGTGGCTTCACGGGTGGAAAAACAAAGAATCCTTTGTTTTCTTTGGCCACTGTGTAGTTGACCCAGGAGATGGCCAGAGCATAGAACGGGTGTTGTGTAACATCTGCTCCCTATTTAGCAAGGCCACTGGAGCCCCTGGACTGGCAGCCAGACCAGCTCATGGGTTGGTGGCAGTATGTGTTCCAGAAGCCCACCCATCTGGCTGGCAGTGCGCCCTAGGGCACGTTATTCAAACTTTACAGACTCGGTTTCTGTCCTCATGAAACAGAGCCTCCAATTCGGGGACTGTGGGAGTCTGAACCCCCCTGAGCATCCCCTGGGTGGGGTTGGGGCAGGCAGGGGGACGAGAGTCCCGTGGTCCCCCAGGTCCTTGGCTCTGCTGTCTGTTGGTTCTGTACCATGATCACCAGACAGGAAAGTTCTCAAATCCCCCAAACGAGGCCCACCCCCACCCCCAGATATCTAGATCCAAGTGTGTGAAGGTTTGCCCTTGCTGGAGGAGGAGTTCATATCCTTGAGATAGGGACGACTGAAAAGGGGATTTGAGGCCTTTCCTTCCTTAAAGTGTTGGTCAGCTGACCTGCCTCATCAATGTGAGTGGGCATCGTCTGATCTACTGAGGGCCTGACTGGAACCAGAGGGCAGAGGAAAGGCCAATTCACTCTCTCTGCTTGAGCTGAGACCTCTGTCTTCTCCTGCCCTTGGACATGGGAGCTCCTGGTTCGCAGGCTCTCAGACCCGACTGAATCACCACCAGCCTCCTCCTTCTCCAGCTTGCAGGTGACAAATCATGGGATCTTCTTGGCCTCCGTAACCACATGAGTCAATTCCTATAATAAATTTCCTCTTAATGTATCTCTAGATAGCCTGTTGGTTCTGCTTCTCTGGAGAACCCTGACCAATATGACCACCTGCTGGAGGGTTTCTTCAGCTCTTAAAATGCTGCCAGCCCCACCTCATCTAGCTGAGTCCCTGTGTTAGTGTTCTGGACTCTCTAACAAAGTGCTTTAAACTGGGTGGTTTAAAATGATAAGTATGTATTCTCTTGTAGTTCTGGAGGCTAGAAGTCTGAAATGAGAACGTTGGCAGGGCCACCCTCCTTCCACAGCTTCTAGAGGAGGATCTCTCCTTGCCTCTGCTGCCTTCCGGGAGCCCCAGGCGTCCCTTGGCTTGTGGTTTCAATCCCTGTCTGTCTTCATGTGTCTTCCTTCTGTTTTTGTGTGTCTGTCTTCTTATAAAGACTGTCAGAATGGATTAGGGCCCACCCTAATTACTTATGATGTCGTCATCTTAGCTTGACTGTATCTGCGGAGAACCTGTTTCCAGATAAGGTCACATTCATGTTGGGGGTGAAGATTCCAACATATCTTTTTGCAGGGACACTGTCCAACCCACCACAGTTCTCTTTCATCTTCTGTTATCTCTCCACCTGCTCAGCCATCCCCCTGTCCCCTCTAGAATGCCCCCCCCCAAAAAAAATCTGTATGTTCTTCTCTTCGGCAGAGCTCTTAACCCCTCCAGGCACCTGTAGCCAAGATATACCCTCACTGATCTAAAACCATCCAGACGACCATGACTTTCGATTCGGCAGGGTCCATCCTTCCTGGAACCCAGACCAGAGCTTCTTCCTTTTTCCTTTCCCATTACACATAGCATATAATGAGATCATGTTATACATACTGTTCTATACCTTGGCTGAACCTTGTTTGTTTGTTCGTTTGCTTGCTTACTACTTCGCAGTACATCATGGACATCTTTCCATGCTAACAAACATAGTTCTACGGCTTGCTTTTTAAGGGCCACGTAGAAGTGTGTCTGTGCATGGCTCTCCCATAATTTAATTAACCAATTTAATTAACCAGCAGCCAGCTGCTGCGATGCGGGCCGCTTCCACTTTCACACTGCGGATCACATCCTCATGATGAGCTCCACCGCAAGCCCGCGCTCTGGAATTCAGTGGTTTCCCCCGATGGGCTTTTATCTATGTGCGCACTGGGTGAACAGGAGGTATACGCTTTGCCAAGCCAGCGAAATAACTGCAGCCAGAGCTAAAGATGGGCACAAGCTCCTGACGCAGCACCTTATGCTGTCCATTAATAGGGTCGGATGACGCTCGGGTGCCTTAAATCTGCAGGCCTGTCTAATTCTAGAAGGAAACGGATGGCGCCCATCCTGGAGTCAGTGTTTGGAAACAACAAAAGGGAAGCTTTATTAACACTGGAAATGTACTCTCAGCTCGTGTTTCCTTTTCAACACCCGTCTTGTTCATCTCACAGCTCAATGAACTGTTAACGTCACATGTATCTTTTGTTCCAGCGCCGAATCCAGTTACTCTAGGCTTCTGCTAACTGCAGACAGATGAGATTTCACTTTCCCAGGGAGCAAGAGAAAGAGAGAGAGAGAGAAATTAAATCTGTATAGATGATCTTGGCAGGGCTGAGGGGGGTGGGGGAGGCACAGTGCTCCTTCGATCAGATGTGGCATCAGGTGCTTCCGTCTTCTGTTGGTGTGACTGGAAATTCCAGATCTGTTTTCCCGAGTTGAAGAAGGCCTCCGTTCCACCCATTTTTTGGTAGAAAGTGTTGAGTTGACTATGGCCACTGCCTGTCCACTTGAAGAGAAGCCGAGAGCCATCGAGGTTCCAGAAAGGAACACCTTTCCATTCAGGCCCAGAGGATGGCCCAGCATTTAACCCTGATTTCCCTTGTAGATAGTTCACCCCAGATCAGAAAGGGACATCATGACAAATGGCAATTTAAAGGTGAAAGGATACTTTTTCCTACTTGCCTAGATGGGGCTGACACTCTCCCTGACTTGACCTTGAAGGTTTTCAAGCTGATGTCCATCCTTGACTATAATCCTCGCTCTTATGTTGCCATGATTCCCCATCAGATCTTTTTCTTGCTTATCTTAATCCAGTGTTGTCATGTACTTGGTGGGGGTGGTGGGGTTCCATATCAGGGCTTTCACTGCACATTTCAAGTTTAGAAGGGCTGTCTCAGCTTTGTTTTTGTTTTTTGTTTTGTTTTGTTTTGTTTTTTCTGAATGGAACACCAATAGGGGTAGAATTCCTGGCATCAGTTTCAGGCCCTCAAAACAACCAGGTCTTTGGAGTCAGAACATGTGGCTCAGATCTCTCCTAATGTTTATTATGGCTGTCATTCTGGGTGAGTTAAAGCCTTTCCTCACCTGTCAAGTGGCCCCTATAAGAAATCTAACCTCTGTTTGCCTCTGTGGACTTTTGCTGCTTTCAAGGGAAATGGGAACGACACAGCATTTTAAAAACTGCCAGGTGGTTGACCATGGGGACTCACTGATTTCTGGGATGCAAAGGAGTATGTGATTTGGAGTTTGGCAGATATGAGCTAGAATGCTGTTTCTACTTCTCTGAGTTGAATGTCCTCATCCATAGAATTTATAATGGCTAACGGTGATTGAAGGTATGCTATGTGCCATATTCAATTCTAAATGTTTTGTGTGGGTTGAAGTATCAACTTGCAATATGATCTCCATGGGGTAGACGCCATTAATATCTCCATTTTAGAGAAGAAAAAACAGAGGCACAGACAGGTGAAGAACGCTCTGAACCTGCCAAGGATCGTCCAGTCGGAAGCTGTCGTAGTTGGGATTTGACAAACCAGGCAGAGGCTCACCTCTGTCATTGGGTTGTGCTGAGGATCAGATTGGTGTCTTCCAGATTTCTCCACCACAAGGTTACCATTTTCCCCTTTGTACTTGACATCACGTGGTGAGATTTTCCAAGATTATGCCGATATCATCTTGCTCATGAAACTCCCCACCCACTGACCATAATATCCACTGTCAATTCCTACCTAAATTAGCCTCTCATTGATGGTTGCCCAATGGTGATTTTCTATTTCTATCACTCCTTCCACATTTAATAGTTGGAGTTCCACTGTAAGGAGGAGTCTTCTCTCCTCCCTACTTGTTCATTAACTAACTAGCTAGCTAACTAGCTACCTACCTAACTAACTAAACAATACCAGTATGGAATTAATGGACTCCTATTTCATTTAATGAATTGTAATCCATTGTGATCATTATTTACTCTGATGCTCAAATTGTCCTAGATTTCCCCACTGGGAGTCCCCTCAAGCTGCTCCTATGTACTTTTAAGCCATTTCTCTACTTAATGCCATGAGGTATTTCACATTTGTCTTGTACTTTCTTGCCCTGCTCCAGCCCTAGAACCAGCTGTTTCTCCAAGGACCCCTGGTTCCTATTAGTAAAGGATGGTATTTAGAAGCCAATATTTGAGTGCTCAGGGTACTCATTCTACTCTAGCTTCCAGGTTCTTTTAATGGACAGTGCTAGAAACATGTATGTGTATATGCATACGCATACATCTCTATGTCGATGTGTATGTATGTATGTGTGTACCTGTCTATCTCATACATTTACAGCCATACTTCCAATTCCAATCTGACACCATTCATTCCTGCTTTCTCTCTTCCCATATTTTAAAATCTCTCCTCTGACAGCGACCAACAAGATCCTTACTTTTCTCAGTATATTTACATAATTGTTAGTATCCCTGTATATAGCCAATATCCAAACCAGATAATTCTGGCTGTCTGTTTGACCAGTCACATTCACTGTCCTCTACCTCTTGCTGTCTCTTGGACAGCAAGCACGGTATGACCTCCACTCTCTTGATGGAGGGAAATTCAGGGAGGATCTCTTGGTGTGAAAGGAAGGTCCTACATTTGGGCCCCTGTAGGAGAAAAAAGGTCATGGTGGCATTTCTCTCCATCCAGGTGCATTTATTGAGGTTATAGTCAATGTCATTCACTGTTCTGGACGTCGGGACTACATATGTAGATAAACCCTAGTTCTGAACCTCAAAAACCTCATTGTTTCTTAAAGGACGTGGACATATGGACTGATATTGTTAATTAGAGTGTCAAAGATGCTATATAGAGTCTCTGCTACGTGACTGACTCTGCCAGGGAGGGCATAACAGAGAAGGGACCTCACTGGGTGACTATGAGTTGGCCAAGTGAGTAAGAGGGTGAGGGTGTGCTGGAAACAGACACTCCAGGCAGAAGGCACAGCAAGCCAAAGGCACAGAAGCATGAAATTGTTTGTTCATTGGTAGGACTGCCACTCTCATCATCCTTTGGCAACTGACTCTTGAAGGTCAGATGATTGCTCACAGTCAGGGCCATCAGAGACATGTGGGTTCACTCAGCAGGCCAACAATTTAATATCTCATCAAACTTCTAGTATTTAAATCTTAATTTAGGCTTTGTTTGGGAGAGTCAGGGAAAGAGTTTTTGGTTCATAAAAACGTATGTCCCTCTTTGTTTGGTTAAGAAGTCAAAGACTTAATGCAAGATGTTCCAGATCATGTAGCTCTTTGGGAGTGTTCCCAAATAATCAGTTGATTGGTCCAGGGCTGGTGATATGGTGTGCTGTTGCATCCTGCTATCTGTACACATTGAGGGGGTGACTTTAGGTGCCTTCTATGACAAAGGACAGGACCAGTTGACTGTTTTCTTTTTTAAAAATTTTAAAAAATGTATATTTATTTTTGAGAGGGACAGAGTGTGAGCAGGGGAGGGGCAGAGAGAGAGGGAGACACAGAATCCTAAGCAGGCTCCAGGCTCCGAGCTGTCAGCACAGAGCACGACGTGGGGCCCTGAACTCACGAACCACAAGATCATGACCTGAGCCGAAGTCGGACGCTCAACCGACTGAGCCACCCAGGTGCCCCAGTTGACTATTTTTTATTATGTAAGGAGTTGTAGGTGAAACCTGAATTGCCTGACTGAAACCACATTCCTGGTGGTTTCAGTGAGGCTTTATTTAGCACCTGTCATAGGCTAGTATCCTGAGCAGTTCTAGTTTTTCCACGGCTCCAGAGTGAACCAGGGTCACAGGAAATTCTTCTGGTTGGTGATGACCTCCTTTCACTATTATATTATGCTTCCCATTTCACCCAACCCAAACACATATTGGCTCCATTCAATATTGCCCGACCCGTCCAGCTTGGACCAAGAACAAGGTAGAACCAAAGAACAGTCTCCTAAGCCTCCAAATGCTCTTGGGATCCCATAAACCACCATGGAGACTGGAGGCACCAATTAAGGATTTGTCATGATTTTCTCAAACGTGGGGCAAGTGTTCCTCTGTGCAGGCCATGAAGAGAAAGTTGGGGAAGCAAATTGGTGCTGTAAACAAGCTCTCGAGGGCCATGTTTTCTTGAGATAAGAAATTGTTTACAAGCTCCATGGGAGTGCCATTTACATAAAACAATCACTATGCTCATTACCAAGCATTTTCATTTATTCATTAAAACAGGTACCTGCAGGACTTGGCAAACCTTTGTTTGCTGGGTTCTGTGGATTTCTGTTCCCCCAAAGGGAGATTTGGGAGGAATATTTACTCCTTTAATGTTTTCAATCTGATGATAGTAACAGGTACCATATACTGAGGACTTGCTCAGGGCCAGCTGCTGTGGATACATTTTGTTATGTAACCTTCACAGCAGTCTGGTGACGTGTGACATCTCATCCCATCTGATGCATTTAAAAAATGAGATTCACGGATTCGTGGTGCTCATCCAAGACCTTCTGGCAGGTGGGCAGTGGGGCTGGGCTGGCTGCTTCTCTGGGGCGAATTGGATAGGATGAAGCCGTTACTACGCAGAAGCCGTGTATAAACCAAAGGGTAGGCCGGAAGCTTGCACACCTGTTTTGCTGTCTCCTTGAACAGTTGCAGCCTTAGCAGAGGGCCAAGGAGCTCCAAAATGCTTGCTGAAAGCGAGGTTTTACAGCTGGTGAAAAATAGCCCATAACTGGGGGTCATTGGCTCCTACCTTGATTTGATTGGGGAAATCTGGGTTCAGCCCTGCCGTACGAGTCAAATCACATCCTCTTTCTGGGCCTCTGGTTCTCTATCTCTAAAATGGGGGGAAATTAACTAGTTTAAGAGGTTCGTGGGTCTGGGTGCCTGGGTGGCTCAATCGGTTAAGCATCTGACTCTTAAAATTTTTCTTAAATGTTTATTTATTTTTGAGAGACAGAGAGAGAGAGGGAGAGAGAGAAAGAGAGAGAGAGATGGACAGACAGGGCATAATCAAGTAGTGGCAGAGAGAGAGGGAGACACAGAATCCAAAGCAGGCTCCAGGCTCTGAGCTGTCAGCACAGAGCCCGACACGAGGCTCGAACTCACAAACTGTGAGATTATGACCTGAGCCGAAGTCGGATGCTCAACCGACTGAGCCACCCAGGTCCCCCTAAACATCTGACTCTTGATTTTGGTTCAGGTCATGATCTCACGTTTGTGAGATCGAGCCCCGAGTTGGGCTCCATGCTTGGCTGTGGAACCTGCTTGTGATTCTCTCTCCCTCTCCTTCTGCCCCTCCCCACCCTGCCCCGTTCATGCACATGTGCTCTCTCTCTCTCTCTCTTTCTGTCTCTACCAAAAACAGAGGAAAAAAAAAGAGGTTTATGGGTCTTGATCAGATCCATTGGTAGGGTTTTGGAGGGGGATGCTTGAAGTTAAATGCAAAATTACGTGCAGTGCGTGTTTCGGGTCCTCGGAATGGTTTCTGGTCTGATACTAATCACCACGACGACAACAGAAGTGACAATTTTATTGAGTACCGAGTACGATGCTCTTTACTTTGTCTTATTTAATTCTCACAAAGCCCTATGAGGTAAGGATTATTATTTTCACTTTACACGCGGGCGAAACTCAGGCTAAGGAATTATGACCACAAAGCTGGTGAGCGGCGGACGGAGGGTGAGAGCCCAGGGAGGCCTTGACCTTAACCGCATCACTGCCTCATATCTGTCCTGTTCCAGGCTTCTTCCTCAGTCCTTGAAGACGTGAAAAAAAAAAAAAAAATGACCACACGGAATGATAGCTCTGACCGGTCGTGGTTTGGAAGTGAAGATTGGGGGCGTTGTGAGGGCGGCCATGAAACACCACCCCCCACCGCCCTGGAGGAGGGAAGTCACCGGCTTGCTTGGCCACTCTGCCATTCACTCAGCAAACACCAAACTCCCATGGCCTGTGCCGGGTGCTGTGAGCCTGGGGATGGGGCCTTCACCCGGCCTGGGGCAGTGGGGAGGATAGGAAAGGCCCTGCTGAAGTGCAATCTCATCTGGGGTTTTGCAGCACCTTCGCCGAGTCAGGGACAATTCCTGGAGCTCGTGCCAGGAGGCCTTTACGGCAACAACAAATTATAAGCTCACTTTATTGAGTCTTTACCTCTCCCCAGGGCCTGCTCCCATTCAGCCTTCATGTGGATCCCCTGCGTGGGTGCCGCTGTGACCATTTCCCATCTGAGGAAACCAAGGCTCAAGGGGCCGGAGAGACTTGCCAACATTTATGCAACGAGAAATGGCGAAGTCAGGACCAGAACTCGCGTCTGTCCGCCTCTCCAATCCCCGAGCGCCAGGCTTCCGTCATCCTAGAGGGAGGAGACTGACCGGAGCCCAGGAGGAGGGCAGGCTCTGGGAGACACAGGGGTTCACGTGTTCGCTGTGGGGTGTGCTGATACGGAGTTTTCTCTCCACTTAGGGGACGAGGGACTGAGGACCAGGGAGGGAGTGGGGGTCTCCACGAGGCCGGGCGGCTGATCCGCTCCAGGGCTGGGGTTCCCTTCTGGGCCGGCCCGGTGCCAGAGCCTCCGTGCTTCTCACCAAAACACAAGCTTTGAAACTCAATGCCAGGACTCCACGCCGAAGAAGTCCCACCTCTCTCTTCACCCATCTCAATGGGCCGTGCAGATTCAATACCTCCACACAGCACGTACCTGCTCCCTGGGTCTGAATCATGCTCTTACCCTTGTTAGCTAGGTGACCTGAGTCAGGCTACCTGGCCTCGCCGAGCATCTCTTTTGCTGACTGTAAAACGGGGAATAGCATAGCACGGGCTTCCGAAAGCCAGAAATGAGATAAGGCGTGGCACCTTGCCGAGAGTAACGCTGCTCTGTCATTGCTTACTTCATTTTTCGCAAATAGGAAGGCATTCGATAAATTATTAAGTTGCTGTACCGATGGAGGAGGGAGGAGGCGGATAGGACTCAGGACTTTTCCACCTTCTTCTGAGCCTGCAACTCGAATTCTGTTACTATCCTCCGATGTGACATTGTTTGCACACCTTCCCCGGGGAGCTAAGCAGGCACCTAATTAGCAAAGGTGGTTTAGCTCCAAGGGGTGGGGTTGTGTCCTCGGCTGGATGATGGCCTGGTGGCGCCCCCCGCCAGGGGCTGTAGGAGGGGGTGCAGGGTAGAGGGCATTGCATCCGCCCTTTACAGCCCTCCTGCTCCACCCCTGCCTGCCTCCTCCACTCTCCCTCCTCCCATCCGCCCACTTGAGCCCCAGAGCAGCCATTGTTTGTTCCCAAGAAGAAAAGAAACACAAGCCACAGACCTAACAGCCCCCTCCCCACTCCCTGCCCCAGTTAATCTAAGAAAACAAGGATGTGGCCACACACACACACAGTCGTGAAGAAGCTGAAAGCCAAGGCTTCATGTGAGGCCCTGTGATTGTAGGACACAGAGCTGTAACTCAAATCCTGGTTTTTATCCCTGAAGTGAGATCTCTTTCTCCCACTCAGCTGCCTCTTCCTTCTGTCTCTTTCTCCTGAGAGACTGAAGATACCCAGGGACGAGGGCCTGACTGTATGTGACAAGAGAACCCTAACCACACCTTCTGCAACAATGAGCCTGCATGGGCAGGACTCTGGCAATGACAGACAGCTTTCCTATTCTTTGCCCTGGCTCCTCATTTGAGACCCACCAGAGAAAGCCGAGTATGTTCCCCGAAAAGCCCACTGTGGAAGACGGGCCACTTACTGTCTGCCCGCCTCCAGCTGCCTGAGCCACAGCCTCCAGTCAGAACTCTCCGGAAGCCTCCTTCATTTACCAGATGGCTCTCCCGCTCCTGCCTGCCTTCGAGTCTCTGTCAGACGCAAGTGATGGTGGCCGACTCCTTGGCTCTGAGTAAATAACCTCTGTTTGTCCTCATTTGGGTGGTCTTTGTTTACTTCCACACTTTCCACCCCTGCGAATCCACTTTCCAGCCGAGGATGGCCTCCCTTCGGATCTGGACTATTGGCATGAACTTTACAGGGTCCTGGACCCATTTTGCTTTAGGGCTCTAGTCCATTTACCACGAACTTGTGGCCTCATGACTCTTCCTCAAATTCCAGGACGCTGTAATTAAATTAAAGTATTTGTTTAAAGCCACCAGTGACTTTCCACAGCTCAGGAATTAAGTGTTAATTCCCATCCGGGGGCTATAGCGGGATACGTGGTTATATGTGCTTGTTCTCAAGGTGGATAGCTGGGTTCAAAATCAACTATAAGCATCGGGGCGCCTGGGTGGCTCAGTCGGTTGAGCGTCCGACTTCAGCGCAGGTCATGATCTCGTGGTTGATGAGTTCAAGCCGCATGTCGGGCTCTGTGCTGGCAGCTCGGAGCCTGGAGCCTGCTTCGGAGCTGGAGCCTGCTTCGGATTCCGTGTCTCCCTCTCTCTCTGCCCCTCCCCCGCTCATGCTCTGTCTCTCTCTGTCTCAAAAATAAATAAAAATTAAAAAAATATTTTTTAAAAAGTCAACTATAAGCACGTTCCTTAAGGTTTCTCGGTCTTAGTTTCCTCGTCTGTGACATGGGCACAATAATGCCTTCTTCATGAGATTGTTGTGAATTGTGGGAATTAATGAGATTGTGTAGTCCTTAAACCAACAGATATTTATTGAGTGCCTATTATGTGCCAGACACGGGGATACAGTGAGCATAGCAAAAACAACGTCCCACCCTTCCCCTTGGGGAGATTCCATTCTACTTTAGGGAGACAGGAAACACACGTATGCAGAGTGTCAGGTGATTGATGGGAATGAAAAATGATATAGCAACTGTGGAAAATATTTTGGCTGTTTCTTTTTCATTTAAGTTTATTTATTTATTTTTGAGGGAGAGAGAGAGAGACAGAGAGAGCACATGCAGGGGAGGGACAGAGAGGAGAGACAGAATCCCAAGCAGTCTCTGCACCATCAGCACAGAGCCCGATGCGGGGCTTGAACTCACGAACTGTGAGATCATGAACTGACTGATCCGAGATCGAGAGTCAGGTGCTTAACCAACTGTGCTACCCGGGCACCCCTACTTTGTTTGTTATAAAATTAAATATACCCTTACCCTAAAATCTTACTCGTGTGCATTTGCCAAGAGAAATCAATGTGTTGTTCACACAAAAACCTGAATGCAAATGTTGATTGATAATCACCAAACACCAGAAACAACCCAACTCTCCCTTGATGGGTGGCCAGATAAACAAACCAAGGGGGCAGGCCCACAGCCATGCCTTTTAAGGGTTTTGAGTGATGTGATGGTTTATTTTAGGTGTCACCTTGACCGGGCCACAGGGTGCTTGGATATTTGGTCAAACATTATTCTGGGACAGTCCGTAAGGGTGTTTTGGGATGGGATACATTTATTACTTTTTATTTTTTCAAATTTTTTAATTTAAATTCTAGTTATTTAACATTTAGTGTAATATTGGTTTCTGGAGTAGAATTTAGTGATTCATCCCTTATATATGACACCCAGTGCATGGATGGGATTACATTTATTTATTTTAAAAAATTTTTTTTTATTTTTTAATATATGAAATTTATTGTCAAATTGGTTTCCACACAACACCCAGTGCTCATTTTTTAAATATTTTTTAATGTTTATTTTTAAAGAAAGAGAGACAGAGCATGAGTGGGGGAGGGGCAGAGAGAGACAGAGACACAGAATTCAAAGCAGGCTCCAGGCTCTGAGCTGTCAGCACAGAGTCTGGTGCGAGGCTCGAACTCATGAACCGTGAGATCATGACCTGAGGTGAAGTCGGTCACTTAACCCACTGAGCCACCAAGGCTCCAATAGGATTACAGTTAAATGGCTAGATTGAGTAAAGCAGGTTCCTTTCCCTACTGTGGGTGGGCCTCATCCAATCAGTTGAAGGCCTGCCTAGAACAAAAAGCTAACCTTCATCAGGATGAGAGGGAATTCATCCTCCTTGACTGCCTTTGAGCTGAGATCTCGTCTTTTTTCTTGCCTTGGGACTCACACTGAAACACCAGCTCTTCCTGAGTTTGGAGCATCCTCGTCTTCTGACCAGAACTCATTCTCAGGTCTTCTGGGTCCCCCGTTTGCAGACTGTAGATTTTGGCACTTGTCAACTTCCATAATCATGTGAGCCCACACCTAATAAAAAAATCCTCTCTATCTCTATCTATCTCTATCTCTATCATCATCTCTGTCTCTATCTCCTGCTGGTTGTTTCTCTGGAGAACCCTGACTGATACAAATGGGTTAAAGGAGGTGCCTTTCCTGAAGGTGCTTTGATGACTCAGCGGTGGTTTATGCACAGACAGGATAGATGTTATTACTCTCTTACTTGGCCTTCCTTAGCCTCAGTTTCCATCTCTGTAAAGTGGTCTCAGAAGGCTGTTGTGGGGTCTTTCCTGGGCACCCTGTCTAATTCAACCCCCACTTTCCTGATCTTTCTGCTCAACCCTGATCACCATAAGCATGTTGTGCCTCTTGCTTATTGATTCTCTCCCACTGGAATGTAAGCAAGGACTTTTGCTGACCGTTTTGGCACCAAAACAGGAGCTGGCCCCTAATAGCTGCTCAATAAAATTGTCTAACAAATGAATGGGTGCATCTTATGGATCACCATCTCTCCAGCAACTAGCCCAGGGGGTGAGCTAGAGGAGGTGGGAGACATGTGTGCTGAATGAATGAATGAATGCACAGTTGGATGAATACACATATCTGAGAGCATAGACCCACAGGAGGCAGGAAAGGAAATAAGACCCATTTCAGTTGAGAGGGAGCCTCAGTTCTTTGGTGTGTGTGACAATACGGTGCTTATTAAAACGTGCTTTGGGGAATGGAAAGGGTCTCCTGCTCTTCAACCTCTGTTGTCTCTCATCGGGTGCCTTCCGGAGGGGTTGACTTGCAGATGCCTGTGAAGCGTCCACAAATTGCCCGCGTGCAGTTCTGCGGGATCCGCGCGTACCCAGCTCCGGGGCGTGGGCTCACCCTCTCCTCCACAATAATCCTTTTTTGATGAGGATGGACCCACGGCAGCCCCGCTCGTCTGAGGCATGTTGACTAGCGTGTTCCCAGCCTGTTTCATATGGATTAGGCAGGGGCACGGAGTCCTCGCGTGTTTTCTCTGTGCATTTCAGAACCCGGTGAAATTACATTACAGATCCATTGTATAAACAGGATAGTGAGCAGAGCCATTGTCAGCCATCCCCGCAGTCAAACAGCGGTGATTGCGAGGCTGAGGGACGCCTGGGGTTGGCTGCATGCAAACCTTGCACAACAAACCGGTCACACGTTTGTTCATTTAATCTCCGGCTTCTAAACGCCAATTTGGTAGCGAAAATCACCGTTTTGCACACTTCAGCTGGGAGATAATGGGGGGAACGAGGTGACCGGCAGAGGCAATGCAAAGGTGTCCCCTCTCAAGTCTAAACAGGGCTCAGAGGGGTTAGTAGGGTTGGGGCCAAGTGTGGGGCCAGCTCCTCACCAGGCGTGTGGCCTCGAGCAAAGTACTAAGCTCTGCCGAGCCTCAGTTTCCTCCTTAGAGAGATGAGAATATCTATGTCACCCTGTTATAAGTAAATTACACGTAAATTACGTGAATTCCCCCTGTGTCATGTGTGAGCACAGACCTGACACGCAGTGGGTGCTGAGCACATGTTAGGTGTCTCAGGGCACTTCACTCGTTCCTCGTTCATCGATCATGATTCGTGTGTGAATAATTATTGAGAACATACCACATTCACAGATGTAAGGACCTTGACCTTTCACGAGTTTGAGCCTTGGTCCTACAACCTATAGGACGGAACCTCTCTGATCCTTAGTCTCCAAACCTGCAAACTACGGCTTTCACCTCTACTGTGATTATTTTGGGGATTAAATGGGAGGGAGGCCGTGAGGGTGCTGTAAAAAATGACAAAGTGTGATACTCGGGTTAGCTGTTATTATAGTGATAATAGCACGTACTTAAAAACAACTCTTCAAGCAGTTAATATGTGTTTAACTCATTTTCTCCTTATAACAACCCTAAAAGGTAGGTGTTATTATTATCCTCGTACTGCATATGAGGAAAGTGGGGCACAGAGAGGTTAAGTAACTTGGCCCAGGTCACCTAGTGGGTAAGAGAAGGAGCCAGAAATGGATCCCAGGTATCCTGGCTTTAGGGTCCTGGCTTTTGATGGCTTTTCTATGCTGCCCAACAATGGTAATCATCACAGCAGGCAGTGCCTATGCTGGGTCCGAGGTTTTTCCGGAACACCTACCTGGATTATCTGGAGGCCCCACAGGTCTGCACCTGCTGGCTTCTGGTTAGTTCTTGATGATAACAATAGAAATTCACTGTGCTTAACTTAAGCAGGAAAAGGAATATACTGGAAGGATATTAGGGAACTTGCCAAGTTGATATGAAGGTTGGAGAACCACAGGCAAGAGCCACGAGAGGCAGCCACCTCTGAAAGTCTGGTTCTGCTCAGCTCCTATGCTGTGCTCTTAGCTCTGTGTGTTTTGGGGTTGGGTAGGGAGGGTATTGCTCCCTTTTGGCTTCCCGAATGGGAAGACGGTCTTTATCTCTTTTTCAACTTGGAAATCTCCCAGAGGAAAGGGGGTTTAGATATTCTGCAGTCCCAAGTAACAAATGATCGAAGGTATTATCCCATTTAACAGATGTGGAGGTTAAATGCCTTGTCCCAAGTCCTGAAGGTGATGAAGCAACTCAGTGTTGCCAGCTGAGCATCTTGTGGTCTGCTCAGACCCCAGGCTGCCTTCTTTAAATTTTTAAAAAATATTTTATTTATTTTTAATTCAGAGAGAGACAGAGCATGAGTGGGGATGGGGCAGAGAGAGAGAGGGAGACACAGAATTGGAAGCAGGCTCCAGGCTCTGGGCTGTGAGCACAGAGCCCGACGCGGGGCTCGAACTCACAAACTGTGAGATCATGACCTGAGCCGAAGTCGGATGCTTAAACAATTGAGCCACCCAGGCGCCCCTCCTTGAGGACACAGATGGATATGACATCCTCCTGTTGTTTCCTAAAATCCAAAGATATCTCAAAAGTAATTATACTCTCTGTTCCGGGTATTTTTTCATTTCAAGTTCTTTGTGCTGTGGTAATAATAAACAAAGGTGGCTTTTCTGACTTATCCAGAAGGATGTTCGTGACAACTTTGTTTATTATATAGAGATACTATATGTAATGTAAACATCCAGTATCAGGGGATCTTTAAGAACATTATCTATATATGACAGAATATTATAAAAATTCTTAACAATGAATTAGGAAAATCAATAAGTAAATTAAAACAAAATAAAATAGCACTGATTGTAGACTATCAACTAGATTTTGGGAAAAAAGTCTCTCATATGGATAGAAAAAAGACTGGAAAGAAATATGCTTAATTTTTAGTAGTGATTATTTTTGGTTCCAGGGGTTATGATAATTCTTACTCTTTTTTCTTATCCAAATTTTCCATAATGAACCTACATTTCTGTTACAAACAGAAAAAGGGTCCAGAAAAACAAAGCCAGGACACCCAAGATGACAAGGCTTTGTGGGGAAAATGGCGCCAGTATACTCCACTGGTGTGGCATAAATTGGTACCGGTCTTTTGGGGGAAAAAATCACAGTAATGTATAGATAAATGTTCAAATGAGGTTTATGCCCTTTGATCCTGAACACCTACCTCTGGGAATTTCTTCTTATTCTAGGGATATAATTCATTAGATGCTGAAAGCTATGTGCAATGGGGATGCTCATTATGGTGTTATGTACAATAACAAACACCGTAAAAAAACGAAATGTCCAACTATTGGTGAATGGCTTTGTAAGTTGTGGTGTCAGTGTGAAAGGGGATTTGGACACCATTAAAATGGTAATTATGAAGAAGAGAGCAACACGGAACCCATTTATGGTAGATGCAAGGATAAGAGTCAGTCAAGGACATCAAGGACATCAAGGACATCAAGGACATCAAAGAATGCAAGGACAATCAAGTCTGCAACCATTTAACACGTGTCAGTGTCCAGAGCTCAGAGTAGATGCTCCACACATGGGAAGGAAAACAATCATTATGGGGGAGTGAAAGGGTTTCTGGGAGATTAGCCTTAGTTTGTTTTTTTTTAAGTTTATTTAAATATTGTTGATACTTCATCTTCTTTTTGAAAAGATGGTCATTATTTTATCTTGTTATTTTTTTTTTTTTAGTGTTTTTAAAGATTTTATTTTGAGTCATCTCTACACCCAGCATGGGGCTGGAACTCACAACCCTGAGATCAAGCCAGCCAACCTGAGCCAGCCAGGTGCTCAGATACTTCATCTTCTTGCTGAGACTTGTACTCCGCTTATCAAAGCTCTGTTTAGATACCGGGGTGAAGCAGACAGAGGGAGTGATGGGTGGGCTCTACAAAATGAAAATGCAACTAAAATGATTGTGTAGGGGGCTACAGAGGAACCTGAGTGCGATGTGACTGGTGCTCTGTGACCCTCTGCAAGCCCTGGGCTTCAGGGTCACTTCTGAGAAATGGAGGAAAGGTGAAACTCGGTGCCTGGGAGGCTTCCAGCTCTGATATTTTCCAAATCTATGACATTTATTGAGCCCTATTACCAGGTGCTTTGTTATGCACTTTGCTGATAATCACTCTTTGGGGTTGGTCCTACTGCTAGGCATCATTTTAAGGACAGGAAACTCAGATTCAGAGTAGTGAAATGCTTCTTGCGAGGCAAATAGCCAGCAAGCAGTGAAGCAAAATAGCCACATTTCTTACCCCGCCACACATTTTATTTTCCAGGCCCAGCATCACTACAGCCTGTGAGGTTCATCCCGCCCTGGACCTCCTTCCCTCCTTCCCTCTCTCCATCTCTCTGGAGATTTTGAACCCAGGTGACTTGTCACAGTTGACCGTTGACCTCATAGAACCTACGGGTTCGCCAGTCAGGAGGAGAATATTCATTGTCTGGGGATGGAGATGGAGAAGGTATAGGAGATTTGCCCTCGTGTGGTGGGGCTTAAAAAGGTGGGTTAAGAAATCATTGTTTCCTTATTTCTTTATGCATGTCTTTTTCCTAAAAGTGGGAGGGTCTGGGAAATTAATCCTGATTAAGGAAGGGTACTGTCAGTTTAGGGCTAATCTAAGTTTTCCAGTTTTTTGTTAATTGTAGTAATTGCAGTGCCCAATTTGTACAATGAAACCACACACATTTCCTAAGGATCTCTGCTCTAAGTGAGAGACAGAAGGTCTCTGTCTTAGCGAGGGGCTCCCCGCTAAGTGCCCTAGTGTGTATTCAGACCAGGTGAGAGGCAAGAAAGGTTTGATGCAGAGAAATCCAAACACGCAATGTGAAGCATTTCCCAGCATACCTAAAATTGTCCGTGGTGTTTGGAGAGTGAAATAATAATTTTCATAAAGAAGAAAGGAGAGGGAACGGCAGAATGGGAGTTTAGGGATTACACGGTGCCGAAGCACATTCACCACGGCAATTACGGTGCCGCGGGCGGTTCTCCAGCATGTTGTGAGCTTTCCTGAGTTATCACCTGCGTGGGGAAGAGATCGCAATGCTCACCACCCCCACCCCTGACCCGGTGAGAAGAGGGCCCTGGTGCTGCCTCCTATTGTGTGACCTTGGGCAGTTCACAAAGCCTAGAGCTTTTGGCTGGACGGGGCCCTAAAAGGTAAGCCAGTTCAACCCCATCCCAGCCAAGCCCAAAAATCCCTTTACCCTGTTAGACAAGAAAGACCACGAGAGAGACCACTAACCTGGTAGCTGCCCCTGCTTGAGGGCCTAGGATGTGTCCTTCCAATCAGCCTGCACTCAGCCTGCACAGGCCCACAAGGTCTGTGTTAGAACTCAGATCACACGGTCGGTCTCATTGCAGTGTCCCAGAACGTGGGGACCTGAAAGGAGAGAGAGAGGGAGAGCTGTTTACCCACCCCGAGGCAGGTTCTGGACCCATCTAAAAGTCCTATAGCATAGAGGACAGGAGAAGTGAGGGCGGGGGAGAGCCAGATTGCTGGGCTTCCTCCCATGCAAGGAAAGAGCCCTGGGCAAGATCACCAGCAAAAGGGACACTGTGAACACACACGAGGTCTCTAGGGCACAGCCGGCAGCCCCTTGCATCAGCACTGCCCAGTGCTGGACAGTTCCCTCTACCACTTTTTGGAGGAGGGGTGGGGGAGAATGGTGCTGGCTGTGGCCAATGTCAGGAAGGAAGGGTTTGAGGTCTCCTCTAGAGATCTCCCTTCTGCATCAAGTAGGGCAAACAACATTTGGGACTGTCATAATGAGGCCCGAGTGAGCGAATGTGCAGGAGGGGTCTCTGTACACTGGGAAGCACTGCCTCCTGAACGGGGTGGGTAATCGTCCCACGGAGCCATGGTTCCGTCTTAGAAAGTGTGTAGCAAGCAAAGTTCACAACATGGGGGGGATGGCTTCTAGGCCTGGGTCGCTCCTCTGCCACTTGCGGGGGAAGGGAAGAGTGGGGACAGAACAGTGCATGCGGAGTTTGCTAGTGCTCGGGCACTCCTGCCCTGGGGGGCTGTGCATTCAGTGGTCTCTCTGCCTGGGATCCTTTTCCTCCAGGCACGTTCTCCTGGACCTGAGTCCCAGTCTCCGCTTCCAGAGAACTAAGTTAGGACACAGCTTCAGTGAGAACCCTGTAGCCCCTTCCCCTGCTTTCCTTCCGCTTCCTGACAGGGATTCTGCAGGCATCACGTGCTGTATCTGATCATTTATTGTCTGTCCCTCTTCTCTGAAATCCACGAGGGTAGCCCTTTGTCACTTGTGTTCATGCTCTGTCACCAGGACCTAGTCCAGAGCTGGGCTCATCGTAATGCCCGATGACTCCACTAGGGGAATGCGTGGTGTTCCAGGTGGAGCCTCGGAGGCCAGAATGTTCCTAAGGTGGTCATGCTACAAGGATCCAGAATTAAGGTCTTTTGCTTCTCAACTCTGGAGGAAGTCCACAGACTGTCAGAATTAGGTCAACTAAGGTGAGAGTTGCTACAATTTTCCTCGGGAATTTTTTGTGCTCAAAATGTGAAAGGACAAGGCAAAAGACCTTTGACACATTTAGTGTTGACCATTACTGGGATGGTTCTGAGGGATGAGGTATCTTGGAAAGTGTTCTGGCCTTGGGGGCAGAAAATTGCTCATTCATTTATTCAGCTAATGTTTCTGGAGTGCCCACGCTGTGCCAGACTCTGGGCCAGTCCTGGGGACTGATGCCTGAGATGCGGTCTGTGCCTTCAAGAACCTTCCAGAGACCCGGGTTTCAATCTCTGGTTTGTCCCTAATTGGCCATGTGACCTCAGCACGGTGCTCCCTTCTCTGGGATCTGTCTTCCATTCCTAAAGCAAGAGCATTGGGCTGGGTGATTGCTGAGGCTCTGGGCCGGCTCCCTGTCTCAAGGGCTGAATCTTGCTTCCAGACAGGCTGTCTGATTTTCATGGCCATCAATATTTCTCTAATCATCATTTTCTCTGGGGACTGAAATTAAAGCTAACTGGTTTTTCCAGATATAATTTCAACATTGTCACAGTCAATACATTTAGATCAAACCCGGGCGGGAAAGAGGGCGGCAGCTCCCCCCACGTATCAACAGAGGGTGAGCCCAGCGAGTGTCCAATGATGTCCCATTACCCACCGCCGCTCCTGAGACTCAATCCCCCTGTGCCACAAATGCCTGCAACCAGCGTCCGTCCACATCCTGCCTCCTATTCCTAGTGTGTGCTAATGAATGCATCGATTTTCCTATTCTGTACCACAACAGTTATTTCAGAGATAAATGCCTCCTGTTTGTGGTTATTAAATCTGTTTCATGTTGGACAGCTGAGGGTGGGTGGGAAGACTGGTCTGGGTAGAGCCAAGTGGGGGGCAATCTGGGACAGATCTCAACTCAATTTTCAGCAGGCTACAGGGCTTTGGAGCCGCCACTGCTCTCTGAGCCTCAGTTTCTCATCTGTGGTGGGACAGTGTTGTGGTGTGCCTGAGGTTTTAAAATTGTTGTAAAGCAGCAGAATGTTTTGATTACAGGAAATGTTATTATAAGGCAATGTGTGAAACAGACGAATAGGAGTGGCTTTGTCTGTAAGGGGGTGGGATGGGACTCCCTCCCACCCGGCCTCCTCCCTGCTCCCTCTGGAGCCCTGGGCACCTGCAGGGAACCCCGAGGCTCTGAAGGGCATGGTCTGAAAACTGTCAAGCTAGATGGATGCAACAGGTATTGTAGGGTTCTCAGTGACAGGTGACGGGGAGCGGGCCAGGGAAGCAGCAAAAGGAAGGGAGGATCTGGTCTGGCCGGACAGGTAACTCAACTGCCCTCTAGGAGGTGGCCCGTGAGCATTAATATCCTAATGCCTGAATGTTGCTGCCTTTTGCTCAGAATCCTCCTCTCCAGCTGTATCCCGAGAGAGGCACCCTGGCCCCTGTGGGTTGGTAAGTGTGCCTACTCCTGGGCCAGACAAATCTGGGTTTGAGTCCCAGCCCAGACACTTTCTAGCTCTGTGACCTTGGACAAGGCTCTACACGTCTCAGAACCTGAGTTTCCCCATCTGCAAAATGGAAACACCACCACCAAATTAATGATGGTTTCCTATACGTACCGTGTGGTTCTTTGAGCTGATACAATCACATGCACTTTAATCCCTAGGAACAATTGTAACAGGAGGCTACGCTTTGACAAATTAGTCCCATGCTTAATTTTGGTGCTATCGTCTAGTCTTTGCAATCCTCTAGCAAGGAAGGGGTCAGCATATTTACCTTCAGGGGAGGCTCGGAGAGGAGGGGGCATGGCCTGGGGCATTTGGGGGACCAGCAACCGTTCACATGACTGGAGGAGAAGCTCAGCGTGGGTCGTGGGGGCTCTGAGGGCCCAGGGGGCATTCAGATGGAGACAGCCAGGAAGCTCTCTGACACACGGGCCTCAAGCTGGAGAATGAGTCAGAGCTGGAGACTGGGACTCATTAGCTCCCATACTGAGACAGCCGGGAGACATCCAGAAGAATATGTAGACAGAAAAGGAGAGAGACAGGAAAGCCCGAATTTGCGTGGCTAAATGAAGCCATAAAAAGATAAGAAGACCCTTTGGAAGGCAGACTGAAGCCTTTTCCTGGAGCTTGTCGTGCGCTCCCCAAGGTTGCTGCCTTTACAACCCAGCAGCATTTAAAGACCACTCCATCTTACCGTGCAAGCGTCATGTCCCCACCATATTATTTGAGGGCTGTTACTAAATCCATATCGCATCCAATTTCTCCTTTTTACAGAGGATAAAAAAAAATAAAGAAAGAAAATAACTGTTCATTTTGGTTACTATTTCTTTCTAACTATATTCCCTTAATGAGGCATTTGCTGCAACACGGTCTGTTATGTATTCCGTGTTTTATAAAAGATCTCTTGGGGAAAATAACCCAGGAAACACAATTTTTCAGCACCATCTCCTTTTATTAAGAATAATGAAAAGGAAACAAGAATCATTCTCCCAGTCAAACACACTTCTGCTTCCTCTTATTGGTGTTTTTATGACAACCTCCAGGTAGTGGTACAGGCGTCCACACAGTTTTTTCCACCCAGATGTGCCATTTTATGGCCATTCTAATGACCCAGTTGCCTGTACATTAAGACGGGGGTGGGGCGTGCGTATATAAATACATCAGATGCCTCTATTTATATATCACCCATATCTAGGTAAGTGTTTGGGATGGTGCAAGACCTTAAAATTACACACACACACAAAGTGGGCTCTGTGCCCAGAAAACCACTCATCCTTCAAAATGGCAGAAAGAACAAGTAGGGAAATTCACCCAGGAGGGAGAATGCAAAAGAAAAAGGCTGAGGAGGGGTGTTGTTCGTTGGAAACTCTGCCCGGGTTTATGGACGGAACTGTGGATTCTCCGCACCCTCTCTCTGCGTGAGTTTGGCCACGCTCGTGGTTGGATGGTTGCCCGGGGCGGGAGGCTCCTTCCTGCCCGTGGCTCCTGCCCGGACCTCCCACCGACACCTCAGATGTGTAACTACAACTGCCAACTGGACATCTTCCCTCGGATGTTCCACAGGCACCTGGTATAAATCTCTGGTCATTCTCTCTGCCTCCTCTTTCCCAGTTACTTAGCTCAGTTAAGGCAGATCTCACTTAATAAGTAAGCCCCACAAGTCACACCGCGGCCCCAGGCAAGGGCCACCCCTGATTCCTTCACCTGTCTCCTCCCCTTTAACCGAGTCAGCAAATACCGACCGAGTCGCCACCAGGTGCCAAGAGCTCTTCTGGGCGCCGTGCATGCTAAGTGACTGACCTGCTCCCTGTTTGAAGGAGCTCACGGTTCCACGAGGAGGCAGAATCACGCAGGGGTTAAGAGTGGAGGATTCCAAGTTGGAAACGTCCATGGTCAGAATTCAGCTCTGTCACGGATTTGCTGCCAGACCCCCTGGGCTCTTAAGCTGCAGTTTCTTCATTTGTAAAATGGGAACGACATGAAGAGCCCCTGTCTTACTGGGAGCTGTGAAGTTTATGTGCAATAACTCACGTAAACCACTTACCAGAAAGCCTGGGCACGGAGTAGGAGGGTGACAAATGTGAGTCTTCTAGGATCGTCTGGGCCAGATGACAGAGATTGCCTGTGGTCTCCCACTTCCGGTCTGCCCTTTTTCCAGAGTGGTTTTCAGCGGGACACATGGCTACCTAGAATAAAGATACATTTTCTAGCGCTCTTTGTGGGTTGGCGTGGCCAGTATGGCTCAGCCGTGGCCAGGGAGACTTCTGGAAAGCCCTATTAAGATGGCGACATCTTCTTTGTCCATTTTTTCAACTTGCTGCCTGGAATGGGGAAGTGACAGCTGGAACCCCGGCAGCTCCCTCACACCATGTGTTAGTTAGGGTAGGTGTCACAGGTTGTGTTTCCCGAGAGGCACAAGTGGAGGTGGAATTTAGTGTGCATGGGGTTTATTAGGGAGGGAGGGGGAGGAAGCAGGATTGGGCAGGGAGGGTCAGGTGTGATGCAGGCAGGCTTCTATACCCTCTATGTCTCGGCTTCAATCACTGGATATGGGCCACCCCATCCATGGTGCATGTCCATGTCACTGGATATGGGCAACCCCATGGGGGACATGGCCTTGGGCGAGCAGTCTTTGAAGAGAATGGCAGTTGAACTGACGGCCCTCCTGGGAGTTGGGCCACAAACTCTTCTTTGAGGGAGATCTGGGAGGGCAGCTCCATGCATATCTCAAGAAATCACCTTCTACAGACAGCTCAACACAAGGAAGCGGACACTTTGCTCATGAAACAGTACATCACAGGTACCCTTGGCTTGGTGGGGACTCAGGGACTCTGGCTCCTTCCACCTTGTGACTCTCTACCTCTTTCTAGGCCCTCAGAGTCCTCTTAGTTCAATAGGCAGACAATAAAAGAGAATGAATGGTGGTTGTGTTGGGTCTTGAGGGCCGGGCCTGGCAGGGACACTTCCGTCCACAGATCCTAGCCATTGGCTGCGAGTAATTGCAAGGGATACTGGGGAATGTAGTTTAGCTGTGTGTTCAGGAAGACAAAGGACAGAATTGGGCGTATGAATGCCCAGTCAGTCTTCGTCAGGGATGATGAGAGAAGGGCCACCCTCGGGAAAGGCAGAGTGATGGCCTGGAGGGAGCCTGGGTCTGGGGGTTGGGGCACCGACACACCCACTTTGGCAAACTCACTTCTGGGCTTGGTTTATATGAGAGAGACATAAATGGAGAGAAAGAAAGGGAAGAGTTCAGCGTGATGGGGGCTGAGATTGAGAAATCCCAGAGGAGGGACAGCTGCTTGGGGCTGGTGATGCCTGAGTGAGATTCGAAGGCTGAGCAGGGGTTGACTAGTTGCTTGAGCTGAAGGCAGGAAGGTGTAGTTCAGTTCTTTGGCTGACCCATAGATGACATTTTGCAAGACATTTCGTCTTAAAGGCTAAAACATAAATGCTTTCTGGATGGACCCACACAAGACAAGAAGCTCCATGAAACAGGGAGAATGCCCATTTTGCTCAGAACCTGGCACAGAGCACAAATGAATAGTGAATGAATGAACAAATTAGCGTGCAGAATTTTCTCAATCAACTCTCACTCCGCTTAATGGTCCGCTCTTCCCCTTGGCTCCCCTAATCTTCCCTTACGTACCTACATTCCAGGCTATATGATGCTGTACTCTAATTACCGTTTGATGTATCTTGACTCTTCACTTGACTTCAAGGTCAAGGACTTGGTCTCATTCATGCTTATGCCCCCGTCTTCTAGCTTAGCTTGGCACCGGTGTTCTAAACAAATGTTTGTCAAATGAGTGAACAAACACGTTAGTCCCTTTTGTCATAAAGGGCTAGAAAAGTCACACTGTGGTTGCACCGAAATCTATTTCCTTCTGCCTTCCGCTAATCCAGCTCAGTTCCTCAGACATTTACCGGCTGCTTGCAGTAGCCCATGGTCTGTGTTAATACAGAGGGGAGGCTGCCTAAAGAAGGTCCCCCTGCCCTTGGGAGCTTCCCTGACCGGCTATCTTCTTTCATAACAGCTCGCCAGGGAAGAAAGACAAGATCTCGTTCTGTGGGCCTCTGTTGGGAGTAGTCCCTGAACTGGTGTGGCCCTTAGACAGGATGCTGTGCCGAGGCGGGCTAGCCCAGGCAGAGGGAAGTGTGATATCCCCCAGGCGCTGCTGGGGCAGTGATGCTTTAGGACCTGTCCTCACTAAACTCTCCCCTACCAAGAAAGTCTGGTGCTTGGCTACTGGACAATAGAGTATGTGGTCTAGTAGGGGAAGAAGCACACATCAAGATAGCACACAGCGTGGGGACAGTTTTACTCCAGGGGGAGTCTTTTGTGGGAAGTGACTTTAAGCCGAAGCTGCAGGTTTGCTTGAATTGTTTTGCTTTGGGTTTCTTCCTGCTCCCTCACCCTGTTGTGTCAGCCGTGGGTGTGAATAGCTCTACAGCTGTGCAGCATTTTCTCCTGGAAGTTCTTCTGAGCCTCTCTGGAAGGAATAGGGGGTTAGGGGAGAGCCTGTGGTTCTGGGGGCCGGCCTGATTACAGGCACTGGTTGCAAAGCTGATTTACATCGGCCATCTCGTCGCCTCCCGCGTTCCGTCCCCGGAGGCCCATATCACGGCTCGCATTTCAGAGATGAGGACACAGAGACTCTGGCCTTCCTGCCCAGGAGCACATGGCTGGGGGGGCCGAGCCAGGACCGGGCCAGGCTGATCACCTGACGGGCGACCTCCGTCACCAGCTCCCGTGCCCCTTTTCACACCGTGCTTTGGGGATGACCTTGAGGTGCAGAAATGCTCGGTTGGATTTCACTGATGAGGCCATGCTGCAGCCCAGAAGCAGGAGGGACGGCGTGCAAGGCCCCTGTGGTGGAACGGGGGCCCGACTCTGAGTCCTCCGCCTTCCCCTCCCCTGCAGGCTGCCTGTGAGGCTGGGATACCCCCACCTCCCCCACCCCCCCCCCCACCCCTGCCGAAGACCACAGCCGGGAGCACCCACCCAGCACCGCCCTGCACACGGCAGGGTAGGGTCCAGGGTCAGAGCGATGCTAACAGCTTCAGGGCTAAGAGCACAGCCCTGGGCTCGGACTGCCTGTATTCAAGTCTTGGTTCCACCCAGCAGAGCGATGTGATTTGGGCATGCCTCCTGCCTTCTCTGGGCCTCAGTTTCCTCATCCATGGAGTGGGGATCATAATCGTAAACACCCCATGGCATTGTTGTGAGGACTAAGTAAGAATACGAGGAAAGTGCCTGCATGGTGCCCACAACGATATATAATCAGCGAAACCCTAGGTAGCTCCTACTTGCGTTAGTTGTTCAGTAGGGACAGACCCTGAACTGAGCTACTTACAACACGATTCCGTTTCACCATCACGAGTCAGTGGGGTTGGCATTACTAACTCTTGTTTTGCAAAGAAGACTGGAGCTCAGGGGGGTTAAGTAACTTGCTTAGAGGCACACAACATGGGACTGAGCCGAGCAGTGCGACCCTCAAGCTGGGGCTCCTGACCATCTCACAGCGTCCCCTTGGTCCAGCGCGGTTTGCAGCTGGCCCTCCGAGCTTAATTCGGTGAATCCCACGCTTCTCCTGCATCCTGTGTGTCAGCGCCAGCCCCCGGCTTTCAAGGTGTCCAAGGGCAGGGAGGCTATTTTTCCAAGCAGCATCTGTGCCTCTCGTAGCAGATCGTTCCTTTCTGTCGCCAGCTTGGGCCGCCGGCAGGACTGGCCAGGGCCTGCACCGCGCTGTCTCCGTCCCAAATCCCGGACTGCACAATCTGTTCTCACCTCATTGTTGCCCACCTACAGAGGGACCCCACGAAGCCTCCACAGAATACCCATCGGGGGACGCACCCCACCCACCCTCCCGTCTCACCAGAGCTTCCTAATGCACCCATCTTTTAAACCCTGGGCCCTGCTGTAATATTAAGGCAGTAATTTATACACTTGGCTCCTGAGCTCCTGGCTGTTTCGAAGGCATTGATCACCCCGGAGCACTCATACATGATTCAGGCTTACTCCTCCAACTCCTCTGCCAGCTATTGATTCCAATGACATTATTTATCAATTACGAAAGGTTTATTCCTCACTCGCTCCTGCACAAAAGAATCCGCGCATTTATTTTACAGCATGATTTATTGACACGTCACCATGCATTACATGGAAAATTGAATTTTTGGAGGCTGGAGAACCTTAGGAAATTTCACTGGTTCAATTAGACAGGAGAACATCAAAGAGTTTAATGATACAATTTTTCATCCGTTTGCTGCCGTGCCGGGAGGGGAGGGACCCCAGGCCAGGGCAACTTGAACCCCAAACAGCCCAGGTGTGCACCTCCGGGGGAAGATCTCCAGACTGAAACCCACCTCAGAGACTCGGCTCAAGGCTTTTGTTGGTGACTCCTGACGTCAGAAGACTTCTCCAAGCTGGGGAAACCCTTTGTTCCCGGAGCAATGCGACGTTTCCTTGGGCTGTTGGGGAGACTGGGACAGATCCGTCCTTGAACTTTGGCAGAAGGTGGATCAGTGTAAGAAATGGTGACATGATATTTAGGGGGCATTTGTAGCAGCTTCCCACTCATCAGCCCCAACCATAGCTTGGTTGTGAATCCCAGGAGAAGCCTTCCTGTGCCCCCCAGGGTGGATCAGGCCCTCACTATAGGCTCTCAGAATACTTTTCAGGTTGTGGAGGTATATCGCTATAGTGACCTTTCTGATGTCACCTCCCCCTCACATGGGGGCTCCCCCAGACAGGACGCAGGGTGGTTTGTCTCAGCTTGGCTTTGCTGCCACTCCCATCCACCATGGGGAACCAGGAATGCCTTCTCTATCAGGCTCTAGGTTAGAGTTTGCCAAAGGGAGTGACCTTGCACGAGCTAAGACCGTTGGCCTTCATGGCAGTCAGAGGTGGCTGCTTCCTGTACCTCTTCTTGAGTTCCCACCTCGACAACTGAATGTAGTGGCTCTTAGACTTCCCGGTGACCTCTGGCTTCCCCACCTGTTCTAGCGTTTGAATCTGAAATGTTAGTGACTGTTTCTCTGATCCTCTGGCTTCTGCCTTCTGTACGTCTTCACCCCCGGCTTCTCTCACATGGGTGTAAACCCTAATTGCCATACTAAACCCTTTATTCTTATCCTAGTAATGGACCCACCATTTAACTGATGGGACCTCACACTGATGCAGTGGTAATGTCTGTTTTGTGTTCCTTGCATTCTGCAAGACCAGGAATATAATAGATGGCGGATGTGATCAACTATGTCGCATCATATGGATGAATGAAGACCCCTTGTCTCCTCTAACTAGCGAAATCCTACTTGGCCTTTAAAGCTCACCTCCTCCAAGAAGCCTTCCTTGATTCCAAGTGTCAGTCAATGGCACCTTTCCTGGGCTCCCACAACTGGAGCATATATTTGTGCTTGGTTATTTTAATTTTTTTTTTTTTTTTTACGTTTTATTTATTTTTAAGACAGGGAGAGACAGAGCATGAACAGGGAGGGTCAGAGAGAGGGAGACACAGAATCTGAAACAGGGTCCAGGCTCTGAGCTGTCAGCACAGAGCCCGACGCGGGGCTCGAACCCACGGACTCGCGAGATCATGACCTGAGCCGAAGTCAGACGCTTAACCGACTGAGCCACCCAGGTGCCCCTATTTGTGCTTGGTTATAAGCATCTGTTTACTTCCTGTCTGCTGCGGTAGATGATGCACTCCTTAAGGCTAAGGATGAAACTGAATGGTCCCGTTTTTCCACTTCTACGTGCCTGGCGCGCCAAGAGTCCTCAACAGAGGTTTAAGGATGGACTTAGTCATTTATTGGCCTGACCATCACCATTGCATATAAGAACCAGACATACTGGTTACTAGATCCTTTCACACCCATTCTGTTGGGTGTGAAATAAACCCATAGGGCAGGTGGCGGCTTCCCTGGGAAGAAGATCATACAGCGTCTAGGGTGTTGCCCATCTGAACAGCAAAGCACTCCCGGCTGGAAGGGAGTGATTTTCCCCTTGTTCAGAGGGCACTCTACAAACCGAAGCCAGACAGACTGGAGCAAGCTTTAGAAAAGTCAAGAGAGGAACAATAATAAATTATATATTTGGAGCTCATATAATGATAATTAGGCAAATTGAATATTAAATACTCAAATGGAATCTACAATGGTAAGTTAAAACAGCATTAAAATCAGTCTCTGAGCTGTTTGAAAATGACCGATCATTTGGGTCGCTAAAGCCACCATTTATTTAATCAACTTGCTATTTCCTAGAGATTAATTTATATCCCTTTGTAACTGTGATAGAGACACACGTCACTTGCTACAGATACACTTTAAGAAACAGATTGAATCCCATAAGGCTAGCCTTGAAGCAAATTTCTCTAAAGTGAATTAGATTTTCCCATTGATTTACATGATTAAATTAAAATGTGTTCTCATGGGAAAAGTTGACCAATAAATGGAATTAAAATTTTTTCTTAACGCAAGAATGGGGTGGGGTGGGGAGCAGTTGTAGGATATTACGGGTGCTTTGGTCCATTGCCAGCATCGGCTTGCCGGGAGCTATTGTCCTTACCTGGTCATTTGCTGCCTTTGTGGTGTAGTTTCTTACAATGTATAATGCTTTTCTTTTTTAAACTTTATAAATCGGGGAGAGTCAACCAGAAACAGTGGCCAACGTTACCGAATCTTTATTCTGGGCTGGCTACTAAATGAGCCACTTTTTAATTCTTACAATCATCTTACGAAGGAGTTTTATTATCCTTATTTTAAAGACAGGGACCCTGAGGTTTGGAACATCAAGCCACTTGCCCAGGTCCTAAAGCTGAGTCTGTCTGATTCCAGAGCCCATGCTTTTTAGCTTCATAGAGATAGGAGGCAAAGGTAAAAATAATCCAAAGCCACTGATAAAGAAAAAATCAACTTTCTGCTTGTCTTTTGGATGGGACCATGTTCTTATATGCAAATATAGGAATATCAATCGCCTGTAAATTCTCTTAAAGTAAAACATGTTGCTTGGCTGGTGCCTAGGCTCCCAGCCATGGTGGCTGTCTGACTGGAACCACTTTGTTTCCACCTCTGAGTTGCTGATAAGTGCTGAGGTCTTTCTGACATAGCGAACACGGGCAGCTCTCGTGGCTCTGGGAAGCAAGGGGACTTGGCAGGTGGGCGCAGAGGGGCAAGCAAGGGTCTTCGATTTTGATTCAGGCTCTGCCTCTCATTAGCTGTTTGGACTTGGGTAAACCCCTTTCCCTCTCTGGGCTTCTGTTTCCCACCTGTAAAATGAGGGGGCTACACCAGAGAAGTAAAAAAAAAAATTTTTTTTTTTTAGTGTTTGTTTTTGAGAGGGAGACAGAGAGACAGAGCGCAAGTGGGAGAGGGCCAGAGAGAGAGGGAGGCACAGAATCCGAAGCAGGCTCCAGGCTCTGAGCTGTCAGCACAGAGCCCCACGTGGGGCTCTGACTCACACACCGCGAGATCATGACCTGAGCGGAAGTTGGACGCTTAGCTGACTGAGCCACCCAGGCGCCCCTGGAGAAGTTTTTAAAGGCCACTTGCACCCCAGGCCCGATTCGTTTTGTTTCTTCGGGTTATTTCTGGCTGCTCTCAGTGGTTCACACAAAACCAAGAATTGACCGTGTGCATGGAAAAAAAAATTGATTGGCCATTTTGTGTATTTAATGGCCGGCATTTAAACTGAGAGATATTTCGGGTTAAAGAATGCTGTTTGCAAACATAAAAAAGTACCATAAAAATCAAATATATGCAGCCCATACACACACCAGCATCAAATCAAGTACACAAACAGAAGTCGAGTTGCATCATTATAAACTTCTGATTGAGAACAAAACTGTAGCAGTTTCGAAGGCAATTTTCATATAAGAATTGATTTTCTTCATGCTTTTCCCATGATTCAAATTAGAGAGGATGATGGGCTTTTTTTTTTCTTAGTGAAATAAGTTCTTTTAGGAACACACGTGCTTTGATGTTTAAAGTCAGGCTGAAATTTTCTGAATCTAATGCATCCGTGGCAAATGTGAGTTAGTCTGTGAGACCCCAGGGCTGGAGGCAGAGTCTCAGGTCTCACATTGTCTAAAATTGGTTTATAGAATGCTTGCACGTACTGTGTCTCAGTCGGTCTTCATCATAATCTTGTTAGGTAGATAATACAAGCCCATTCCCTGGATGAGGAAACTGAGGCTCTTGAAGGAGAAGTACTTCCCCAAGATTAAAGAGCTAGCAAACTGGAGATTAGTCTCAAAGACCTCCTACTCCAAATTTAGTATTCTTTCAAATGAAGCGATTATTTATTTAACAAGGTTTTACCTAGTGCCTAATATATGTTGGGTATTGTTCTAGGTTCTCAGTGATAGGGTTGATGCTCTCAGTCAGTTTATACATAACAACTTTAAATAAATAACTCCACCCTTGGCGTCTGATCCCAAACATGCCTCACTGTCTTCTTTAGGAAACAGGATTTATGTATTGTTCTCTGTCTTAGCTCTATTTCTATTCCAACAAGTCATTTTGGTCTTGAATTTGACTGAATTACTTAACTTCTCTAAGCTTGGTTTTTTGGTTTTTGGTTTTTGGTTTCGTCTCAGAGACAGCATGGTATGTTCATGTTCTTGGGATTAGAAATGAGTCTGATGTGTGTGCATGAGGAGCTTGGAGGCTATTGTACGCAGGGCTTGTAAGCCCCTTTGGGAGATAATGGACAGCCATGGTCACAGCTCTGCTCTGGCAGGATCAGTCTGGAAAACGTGGAGGGGGGGAGGGGGGCTGAGCTAGGGAAGGAAGAGGAGTGAGACCCAAGCAGGGCCTAGGGGTTACTGTCACAATAATCCAGGGAGAGGTGAGGAGTCCAGACCAGGCATTCATGGTTGACATGGAGAGGAGAGGGAAGACTTGAGACAACTCCCAAGTTCAACACAAGGGGAGGAGAAGGAGACTCTGGGGTGACTGCCAGCTGTTGAGGGTTTGAAAAGGCTCAATAAATAGCACCTTTTCTCCTGCCCAAGTTTTGAACCAATTGGGAAATAAAGCAAGAGATAAACAATATAGAAACAAAAATACCACTTTTATTACTGATGTTGGAGAATGTGGCTGGTATCTCAGGCAAGTGTGATCCTTAATACTGCACTTTAGAGCCAGAAAATATTCTCCACCTTGCAGCGATGGGTAGGACACCTTGTTCCTGGAGGTGGCTTGCTTCCAAGAGGAAGGAGACAGAAAAGTGTGGGTACGCCAGGGGTGGGGTGAATGGTGGGTGGAGAGCGACCAGGAAGGTTATGCTCCGGGCTTCCTCTTCACGGTAGCAAGCATCAGGAGCGGGAAGAGCTTGGATTTCAGACTCAGTGCACTACTTACTTAGGTGGCAAACACAGGATGAAGGGGAGACTTGGGGAGACTTTGGGTTTGTGAGGCTCTTGTGTGCCACCCAATGGAGATGGCTGGTGGGTGGTTGGATACGTAGAGTCCAAAACTCAGGAGAGAATGATGTAGAAGCTGTTGACCGACAATAGTGGTTGGAATCGTGATGAAAAGAAGGGTGGCCGGGATAAGAAATGACGCTGTTGGAGGTGGAGGGCAGAATAGGAGTGAACGAGAACGGGAAGAGCAAAAGCAGCCTGTGAAGAAGACCGAGAAAATGCAGACCAGAGACAAACGGGATCCAAGAAGAATGGGAGCAACCAAGGCAAAGGAAAAGAGGGTTTCAAGAAGGAGCAAGAATAGATCAGGAGCCTTGGATCTTGCATGATATGAATTTGAAATCTGTCTCTATCATTTTCCAGCCATGAGATCTTGAGTTTTGTGCTCAATAAATGGTAGCCATGATGGTGATGGTGATGATGATGGTGATGGTGAGGATGAAAACGAATGCAAGCAATTGTGAGTGTTGTAGGAAACAAGAAGATCAAACTGGACAGGGTTCCCCCAGAGTGGAAAAGATGAGCTTACTTCTGAACACACAATTTTTGAGAACAACACTAACACTCATGAAGCAATTGGTTTTCTTTCCCATGACTTCACCTTATACTCCCCCCCCCAAACACTTGTTCCAATAAGAAGGCTTGAAAAAAAAATCCCAAAACTAATATCACAGACATGGAGGCGGATGCATTTGCAAGGAAGTTATTAAAACCACCTTGATTTTAATAAATTTACCACCAGGTAGCAATCTCTCAATGTCGCCTCTTTCCAATTTGCATGTGTAACTGGCATCTCGTTAAAACATCATTAAGAAATTGAAAACCAGGAAGACATAAACAGACACAGAGACGAAGCAGAGGAGGCTGGGGGAGGAGGCTGTGGGTAGCAGAACAGTGTGGACTCCTTATGTTAAAAAAAAACAAAACCCAAAATGCAACTTGGTTATTCAAACGCAACCTGATTAACGAGCAAAGAGAAGCGGAGTAATGTAGATACTGTTTACAAATGAGCAATTATAAGACTTGTGTAAAAGGTTCATTTTCCTGGAAACGATTGGAAATTCCACTAAAAGCTACTGTCATTTTTCCTCAGCTGGACCGCCATCTATGTGTGCGAGAGAGCTTTTTCTTCAAAGGATTAACACAAGAGAGCAAGCCCCCTGGCACCCGGGCTCCTAGATTCTGCTTCCGATAATGTGGGCCCCATGAACTTTTCATTTTTATTTGTATCTTTGGTTTGTTTGAAAAATTTTTCTTTTTTTTTTTTTTTTTATGATTCCAGAAGTGATAGACGCTGTTGATAAAAAAAAAGCTATGTGAAAATCCATCGGGTCAAACTAACCTAAACAGGCGAAGCGGTTTAATAAAAGGAGTTCAAGCTTTGGAGCGGGTCAGGCATGGGTCCGACTTGTGGTTCTGCTGCTTAACTGATCTGTGAAATGGGGATGTGGTTCGGGGAGGAAGAAATGAGACAGTGTTTATCATGTGCTGGCATATGGCATAAAGTTCACACAGTAGTGATCAACCTACGGTAGTTAATAGTTAACACTACGTCCTTCCTTTCTCTCCTAAAAATCGCTTCTTGTAATTCTTTACTGGCTTTATGAACTCTGACAAATGCTGGCAAACTAAGCCTTTCAGAATTTGGCCCTAACACACCTGTTTGGCATTTTATTGGTCTAGAAAGCTAACTCCTCTTGAGATGACCCCAACATTTCCGAGGCTTAGCACTGAATGGAAGATTACGTCTTGCTCATGGCACAGTTCATTATGGGATTGGGAAGGGGTTGCTCTGTTCCCCATAGTCATTTGGGGACCCAGATTCTTTCCATTTTGTGGTTCTGGCTCTTCCTTAGGCTCTTAGAGTTCTCTTCATGCACCTAAGGGAGTGGATAACGTTCACCATTATCCATGCACACCCGCTCATCACGACCTGGTCGGATGATGCTGCACACATGACTTCTTTCTGCTGGAGGGAAGTAGTCCCATGGCCCCATGAAGGAGCAAGGGAAGCTGGGAGATGTAGTCCATCAGTGAGCCCTGAGAAAGGGAGACCGTGCAGGTGAATGAGTTCTCCCAATCTCTGCTGCACAAATTAGCTGCAACGTGCCGGCTCCAGTCAAGCCATCCAGAAAGTTCTCTAACTGACTTGTTTTGAGTCACGTATGAATCCTTCTTGACACGTGTTTTCCAGGTCCTAGGGATGACATTCTCCAAACCCAGCCGGGAGGCTCAAGTGAGGGAGAAAAATTCCCGGAAGAAGAGGGGAAACAGTGCCGAGCAGACACTCACAGCTGCTGGCGACTGCCACTGAAAAGCCCAGCCCCCAGCTGGGTGGCCCGCAAGATGGCGGCTTGATGGGCAAAGCCATGAACCTTGCCTTCAGCACGCCCACGCTGGCCAAGCCGCCAGGGAACGATTCCGGCTTGGGTATACTCAAGGGTTAGGGGATAGGGATTACCTGAGAAATGCAAACTGAATTCAAAGGAGAAAGAAACGGGTTCCAACACAGCAGCCACGGTGCAGCACCCAAAGGATTACTTGTGCAGGCAGGAGACCAGCCCCGTGTGGCGGTGGGTGCAACGACCAGCTGGAGAACCGGAGTCTCCTTCATCGTTCAAGTTGGGACCAACTGTACCTACGTCATCGCACTTCTGCAAGGGGTAAGAGAAATAATAGGGGTGAAGGTTTGAAAGAAATATAGCTGGTCGTTGCCAGAGTTCAGCAAAGACTTCGTGGAAGAAGTAGGATTTCGGGAGATCGGGTGGATCCAGGGTGCAGTGTGGGCCTGCAGAGAAGGGGGGTGGTGGGCACCCCAGGCCAGGCAGAGCAGGTGCGGTGTGGGCCCGGGGCTGGGTGTGTGGCCCATTGGGCTGAGATGCGGAAAGTTCATGCCTGGGGGAAAAACTTCCTTTTACGGGCCTCAGCCCTCAGTGCTGCGGCTCCCCGTCCCTCGTGGTTCTCCGAGGCCCTCTCAGAACGAAAATTTAGAATCCAGGCCGGATGATTCTGCCTGTGTGTCACGATTCTCCATCTTTTCAAGGGCAGTGGGCCGGGCCAGTTTCTGAGGGTATTTTTAAAGCAGGAGGCAGGGCACCGCCAGCCTGGAGATCGAGTGTAAATTTGACTTAATGGGTCTTTCTCTCTCTCTCTCTCTCTCTCTCTCTCTCTCTCTCTCTCTCTCTCGACACACACACACACACACACACACACACACACCACAAATGCACAGACACTTCAGGGCTACTACGTTCTCCGCATACAACAACATTCATATACAAGGTGTATAATTCTGATGGCTTGTTTTAAATCCTATAAACAGGTTTGCAGATTTTTGTAAAGTGCCTTCCACATGCCAGGCACGCGTCATAGGTACAGCTTCTAACCCTCCAGAAACTGCTGCAAGGTAGGGGTTTTCCTTCCCATTCTACTGGTGAGGAAACGGAGGCTCAGAGCAGAAGGGTCAAGGTCACACAGTGAGTAAAAGACAACTGGGATTTGGGGTCCATCTCTTTGTTACGGCCAACAAACACCAGAGACAATAGTTGCTTTGGTTATTGGGGCGCCTGGGTGGCTCAGTCGGTTAAGCTTCCGACTTTGGCTCCAGTCGTGATCTCACAGTTCCGTGGGTTCGAGCCCCGCGTCGGGCTGTGTGCTGATGGCTTGGAGCCTGGTGCCCGCCTCGGATCTCGTGTCTCCCTCTCTCTTCACCCCTCCCCCGCTCGTGCTCTGTCACTCCCTCTCTCTCAAAAATGAAGGAACGTTAAAAAAAGTTTAAAAGACATAGTTACTTTGGTTATTAAAAAGACTAGCAGCTAACGTTTACAGCACACGTCCTCCGAGCCGGACATTGTGCCCAGCGCTCTCGCACACAGGACCTCATCGGATTCTTGCAACCCTCCCAGGAGGAAGGATCCGTTACTGTTATGTCCATTTCCCAGACATGGAAACTGAGACTCTGTCCCCTGAGTTAAACGACTTGCCACAGTTTCCACATGGGAAAGCAGAGGGGCAGGCTTTGGACCCAGGCATTTTGATTCCGGCTTCCTCTCTTGTAGCCTCTGCATTAGGCTGCCTTGTTAACGGCAATCCTTATGATTGTGTGATTTTCGATGTTCATTGTAGCACATTTCGGTGTTCTGTAGATTGGGGGAGGCAGGAGGGGCTCTACTACTCCGTGAGCGTCTGCTCTTCTCGGTTCTCCGTACGATAAGCAGGGCCAAGCGAAAGCTCCTTTCTGCCCCCTCCGCACATGGGCTCAGAGAAGCAGAGTGTGTGGCCAAAGGCGCAGGGCAGGGTTTGAATGCAGATACGTTGCCTGGAAAGTGCCGCCTCCAGCGTGCACGGCTGCCCTGTGCTTCTCATCTGCGTCCTGAGCTTGTTTTCGAGTTGGACGCAGCAGGTTCTTTGCACGTATTGATTAAACCAACAAACAGATAAGTGTTTCCACTCAGCCACGTCAATGAGATTCCAGGCTTCTTGGTTACAGGGACTAAATGTCTCTTTTTTCCCATGGTATTCACCTAGGCACATAAACCCGCGACAGATTTCTAAAAAGTTCTTGGCATTTATTGAGCACATACTGTGTGCCAGATACTGGCTTAAGGACTCTGTGTTTTCATCGGCCAACAATACTTTGAGGCGGGTATCGTTTTTCCTGGGCTCAGAGAGGGTGTGTGTCTTGCTCGGGGTCGCCCAGCTAGTAAGGAGCAGCCCTGGGGTCAGAGCCCAGGCCTCCTGCCATTATCCTGACCTCATTCCATTACATCACTGCCCCTGCAGTGGGAGAGGCTTAGAAAAAGAAGATGGGCTTCAAGATAAAGGCGGGCTGGCCACCCTGTGAGTTAGGAAAAAAAAAAATCACAGATAACTTTGTGTGACTCTAAATACTTTACTTTCTTTTTTCCCCCCTTTAATGTATTTAGAATTAGAGGCAAGCGTGAACGATACCAGCAGAGCCTGCTAAAAGCCTGCCAAAATGACAGGGGAAGATTACACAGCGGGGAAAAAACCGTGTCGACGTTTCTTGTGGCATAAAAGCAAAACCCCAAACAACAAAAAGCCCCCAAAGTGAGAAGTGACAGCATCTGTGGAAGATCAGTGGGTGAAAGTCACAGGAACCTGGGCTTTAAATCCAGATAAAGAAGACTTTCCAGCGGTCAGAGTTGTCCAACCATAATCGAGGCTCCTGGAAAGGTAGTGAGATCCCAGTTCCTGAAGGTATGCAAGGGCTGCTGATCAGGTGCTGAAGGGGCCAGGGAGAGGGTGGTTCAAACATCTAAGGTTTGACTAGACCA
Source organism: Panthera uncia (assembly GCF_023721935.1). Lineage (NCBI taxonomy): Eukaryota > Metazoa > Chordata > Mammalia > Carnivora > Felidae > Panthera > Panthera uncia. The sequence goes on along the minus strand of NC_064807.1, from coordinate 77,276,417 downwards.
CGCCCATGAAATTGATTACAACTTCAACCCATTGTTCAGACTAGAGGCTTACAGGGGTTTCATGTGCCAGGCACTGTGCAGAAAGCTTTTCTCATTCAGCTCAAGCCTCGGCCGGGCTTAAGAACTCCTTAAGAACTGGGTAAGATCAGACCAACCTGGATTCTGGTTTCATGATTTGCAGTAAATGCGAAACCCCAGCATAGTTTCTTGTGTATGTCTGGGGCAGTGTGTGTGTGTGTGTGTGTGCGTGTGTGTGTGCGTGCGCGTGCGCGCGCACGGGGTAGGGTGGGGGTTCCTGCTCTCAAGGGAATCTCTGCCTCTGAGTTCCTGTTTACACTGAATCCCTTTAGGACAGTCTTTCTGCCCCGTGCCAAGATCGAGAGCTCAGAGGCATCACTTGATTTCCACAAACATGCACCTTGGGGCGTGGGCTGGACCCTGCAGAAGGTTTGCAGCCACAGAGGGGGCGTATGCTGGGGTCGTGCAAACGGCATGAGACCGTAGCCGTTCCTGTTGGCGAAAGCATTGGACTGCACCGCCCGTGGGCATGCCCCACTGGTCCTTGGACCTCGTATAGCATCAGCCCTCCTCCCCAGCTCCCCAGCTCCTTTCTTCCCTCCCCCTTTCCCACCTTCCTCTCAAACAACCAGCCAATCTGCCACCCAATCAACACACTGACCCCTTGCCAACCAGCCAGCCCATCAACCAAATAAACAAATGCAAAGGAACAAAGGAACGAATGAATGAACAAGCGAATGAAGGAAGGAACACCCAAACAGTCCATCAGGGTGTTTTCTAGAATTTGCCTTCATCTCTACTGAGAACTCTGCCCCCATCCCAGGCAGGCACCGTCAGGCACGATAGTTTCAAAACCTGCCCTGTCTCCTTGAACCCTGACGACGACCCTACCTGTAGGTGTAACTGTTTTTCTCATTACCCAGCTGAGGAATCTGAAGCTGGGAGAAGGGAGGTCACTTGTCCAAGTTTGCACGGCTGGGGAGGAGCAGGACCAGGAGTGGGGCTGAGGCCAGCTGAGCCACACGCAGAGATCAGAAAGGCCAGAGCTCTCCGGGCTCCCTGAAGTCTGGTGCCAACTTTTAAGAGGGCATTTTAAAATTCCACCAAGTAACATTGTCTCGTTTTCTCCTTCACGCGGTGCTGGAAGGAGGTGTTTTCCTCCCCGCATCATAGCCCCGCAAAACTGAGACTCAGAGAGGTGTCTTACCCAGGGTCCCCACCTCTAGGATGTGGTGGGTCTCAGGATTTGAATCCCCTGGTTCTAAGAGCCCGATGTTCCCCTCCCCTTGCCACGTGTGCCTCCTGGGTACTAGATTAATGAGACACAGACACAGAGGAGCTGGCATCCGGTGGGGACCATCAGCCATGGAAATGGCTACTCACAATGATAAATTCTCTAACAGGACTTCTTGGCATGCAAGGGTCGCAGAGGAGGCAGGAGGGCCAGCTCTGGGGCCCACGGGAAGCCTCCCAGAAGAAGTGACCCCAGAACAAGGTTCAGAAGAGTGGCTAGGAGCCCAGCATGTGGACACCTGTAGGGAGGAGAGACCATTCCAGGCAGAGTGGGTCTCCCGGCGAATGACACAGCCTCGAGAAATAGCCATGCTTGTGTGGGAGGGACCGGCTGCCCAGCAGGAGAGGCGAGACTGAAGCGGTCAGTGAGGGTAGATCGTGCAAGGCCTGGAAGGCCGGAACAAGGGTTCAGACCTGATCCTGAGGGTGATGGGAAGCCACAGGAGGCCTCGAAGCAGAGGGGTGCCCTGTTCGCTTTGAGCAAGGTGCCAGGGGTGCCTTGGACACCGCACGCACGCACGCACGCACGCACTTGGTGACTTGCCTTTCTTGGGCACCATTAATCTTCTTTTCGGGAATGGGTGCTGGGGGTTTTAATGAACTCATTACTCATTCCACTGTCAGGTGAGTCCGATTGTGGTGGGAGGTTGGGTGGAGGGCTCGTCCGGCTGGGGCTGTGAGGCTCTGATCTGATCTCCTCAGCAGACCCTCTGGCTCCGTCCCTGGCAGGAGCTCACCCGACCTGTTCCGGCCCTCCCCTCCGCCTCCCCTCCCCATCCCACACTTTGCTGCCTCCTCAACTCGCCAACATCCATTCCGATGGGCGTGATTGGAATCTCGTCTTCCCGGAACTTGCTGCCATCTGTCCCTCCCTGTGCCTGTGTCTTGTTCACACCCTCTGAATCTCTAGCTCACCGCTGGGCGTGGGAAGCTTCTGCCTGGGCCCTGGACGGGCAGTCTGCCCGTCTGTCTCTCCTCCTGGCACCCCTACCCCCAGCCTCGGCTTCCCTCCCCTTCCCTGCCCTTCCCCACCGGGGACTTTCTACCTGACCTGCTCTTCCTTTTTTCACCTTGAACTTGTCTGGATGTCTGTCGGTCTGCCCATCTCCTCTCGCCTTAACCCTCTGCTTGTTCATCTCTCCCCCTTTCCTCCCCCCGTCCCTTCTCCCAGAATTGTCTGGAAACAGACCACTCCAAGATCTATTCAGTAGAAGGACGCGCAGTTTTGAAAATTCCTAACTATTCTGATTAGATCCAAGTAATTCATGCAATGGGCTTCAGGGTGGAAGCCGACCCATCTGGCGGAAGCCGTGCTGAGGCCACTGGAGGCACAAGCGTGGGGCCCCGGGCACCTCCTTTTCGTGAGCCACGTGGCCCTTTCGTAATTAGGAGCTTCTAAGCCAACCTCATGTCCTAGGCCAGCTAGAAGACGGGGAAGACACTCCAAATCACGCAAGCAGGGACGTTTATAGGTGAAAAGACCCCTTGAGAGTCAACTGTTGTCATTTTTTTTTCTTTCTTAGATATGGAGAATGAGGCTCAGAAAAGGCAAAGTTTTGGTGACTGGCTTAAGGTCAACCAGGAGAGTCGGTTGAGACCCCAGGCCTGCTGACCTGTAGGGATCTTTTTCCAACCCAAAGAAAGCACAGGGCATCGCAAGCTCCCACCCAGGGCCGCAAGGCACACGGGGCGGGGAGTGGTCTCCTGGGCCCTCACGTGGGCCGCCTTCCCGCACACCTCACCGCTGACCCTGGCAGACGAGGTAAAACTCTCTTCCTTTGGTGTTTCTGGCAGAAATGCCTCTCTGTGGACCAGAGCATGTGCTCTCCTTCCTCTGTGTGGGCTCCTCCTGGGAGATGCTCCAGCATGGACTACATTTCCCAGACTTCCTTGCAGCTGGGTGGGAACACGTGGCTGGTTCTTGCTGTCCCGTTGTGAGTGGAAGCCACGCGTGTCACTTCTGGACCAAGGGGTTTGATGAGAGGACACGCCTTCTTCATACACTTGCTTTCCCCTTCATGCGCCAGGTGCAGAGGGACCCCGAGGACCCAGGGGATGGCAGAGCCTCACGATGGAAGGGACCTGGGCCAGCGAGCCAGAGAGAAACCGGTCAACCGAGAACATCCACAACACCTGTTACATTGGCGACAAGAGGCTTATTTGTCCCAGCAGCCGGTGTTACCTTGAATGACGCGGTGTCGGTCACAGGCTGCTTACTCAGACTTCCTGAGTCTACGTATTAAGGTCATCGTCATCCGCTTTCCTATTTTATTGGGGAGGAAGCCCTGTCCTGGAATTTCCTGAACCATCAAAGGGACTGTGCTGCTTGTCTGCCTCTCTGACCGATCTCCCCTGACCCCGCAGTGGCTCCTTATTGTCCCCACCACTGGCCTTCTTTTCTGTTCCTTGAACCCGCATATTCCCACGTAGAGGTCTCCGTTTCTGCTCTTCTCTCTTTTTTGGACGGCTCCATCCCGAGATCTTCCAAGTTTGTCCGTTTCCTATTTATTGAATCCTATTACAACACCCCACCTCATGAGGTCTTCTCTGGCCACCCCATCATAGGCACTGACCCCATCTCCCTACGCCCATCGCCTCACATCGTACACGTGGTCGCGGTCTGCTTTTCTCAAGCCCCAGCCACTACCTAAGTTTATCTCGACCATTTATTGGTTTACTCCATTATCGTCCCGACACACTTTTCTTTAGTTTCTGCTCTGTTTCAGGAAACAGAAACTCAGAAGGGCACTGTGATTTCTAAACCCGCTAAGTGGTGGTCCTGGGATTTGAACCCAGATCCGACTGATTCTACAGCCTCGGCCGCACGGTTCTCCTGACAAAATCGTACTTGGCTAGCTCCACTTATTTCCTCAGGACACAATTTTGATCCCCGATCCCGAGGCAGGGCGGTCTAGGGGGAAAAGTGTGGATTCTCGGGTCGGAGCCTGGGTTCGTATCCTGGCATTGATGTCTTACATCGTCTAACATCTCTGAATGCCTTCCCCACAAAGCAGAATGAATGTACTTACCTCAAAGAAGGAATGTGAAGGGCACCCGGGTGGCTCAGTCGGTGGGGTGTCCGGCTCCTGATTTCGGCTCTGGTCATGATCTGGTGGTTCGTGGGTTCGAGCCCCACCCCAGGCTCCGTGCTGATGGTGCAGAAGCTGCTTGGGATTTTCTCTCTCTCCCTCTTTCTCTGCCCCTCTGCTGCTCACGCTCTCTCTCTTTCTCAAAATAAATAAACGTAAAGAGTTAATGGGAGGATAGTGAGGATAGAAAGAGATAACATATGAAACAGGCAATGTGATGCCTGTACACGGTGGGGGCTCAGGCACCCTTAGTTTCCTTTCTAATAAAGATACCAACATTTATTCTGAGAGTTCCGCCTTCATCTCAGACCAGGCAATTTATCAGCGGAAAGAAGGGAAAAAAATACAGATTTGGATAAAAACACCAAAGATTCTGAAAAGCACCTGGTTCATCCCTAACTTCTCTCTTGGGCTTTGCTGGGAAGCGAAGTCTAAATCCAAGTCAGAACTCCCAGACCTCATCACAGTTACTGTGTTGAAAGCAAACAGACTTTGGGATTTAAATTTTTTTCTCCTTTCCCTTCCCCCCCCTGCCCCCCACAAAGCACAAATGTCATGGACAAGGGGCAAACTCATTACAGCTGGGTTTCTATCTGCCTGGTCCAGACGCATGTGCTAAAATGGGAGGCCAGCTCCAATGGCCAACGTCCAGGACTGCATGTGCCGTGACTAATGTATGTAAAACACACACAGGGCTCCTCTCTCCCAGCATCTGGAATCAAAAAGCAAAAGTTAGCTACAGAGAGACTCTCGGTGAGCTTTCCAAAGTCTTCATTGCTTTTTAAGTTTGGAGGCAGTGAGTCTGGCTGGCTTAAAGCAAGGGAGCCCTTGATCGGGACCGGGGATGATTATGATTTTTTTCATATGGATGGAACTGGACTGAGGGTGTTCGTAGGTCCCTGACCATGAAGTTCACTTTTTCCGTATTAGTCAGAGACTAGGTTGTGCCCGGGTAACAATAACCCCAAATTTCAGAGGCTGAGACAAAAAGCATTTGTTTCTTCTTCGTGATACGTGTTCGGTGCAGGTTGTGGGGGTGGGTGGGGGAGGGGCCGTGACCGCCGTAATGACTTGGAGTCCCAGGCCAAAGGACGAGGTGCCACGGGGAACTTTGCCGGATGCTGGGCCACAGAAAAAAGAGGTCTCGGGAGGGTCTCACAATGATCATTATCTGCTCAGCCCAGAGGTGACACATGGTATTTCCTCCCCCAACTCATCGATCCGCCAGAGCTATTCCCACGGCTCTCCCAACCGTAAGGGAACACAGGACACACAATCTGACCATGTGCCCAGAAAAAGGAGAACAAAAAATATTTGTTCACAGCACCTCCCTTCTGTTCCTTGCCGTTCCCGGATGGGTCACCAAGTCTAGGTGATCCAAATCTCTTCATTAACCGGAAGAATCCATTCTCTTTATTCCGTGGCTCTCATTCCTCCTCAGCTCAGGTCTCCAGATCTCTCGCCTAATGGTGGTGTCCACCTCCAACCTTCTCCCTTTGCCCGTCTTGCTCCTTAGAATTCATCCTCTGCATCCGTCTCAGTGATCACCCGAGTCTCTATCCATCCAGGTCGTTCCCTTCCAGGTAGAGAGCTTGGGGTCCTTGGTGCCGTCTTTTCTGCACCCCATCCTGGGTTTGTAGGGAGGAAGATAACGGATCTTTTGTTTGTTTCTAGGCAAAAGCCTTTTAGGACCTTCTGAAGCTGTGATTCTAGGATTCTGTTTTTAATCTCATCCCCGGAGCTGCAGACACACACCTCCTATAGGGGTCCACCCAGGTGCTTAATCAGCAAAGACAATCAAACTCTGAAGAACGAGGACCCGCCGTTGCCGCTACGCAGCCAATGGGAAGGACGCGGAGGTGTCCAGGCCTCGGCTGGACTGTGCCGGTTCCCTTCGCAGCTCACCACCCACCATCTCACCTCGCTGGCTGTCCTGTCCCCAGGGACAGCTCCCGGGCCCTCCTGCACACTCCAGCCACTCTCTCTGCAAGGGCTGTTATTGTCTCCCAGCAGATCGACACCGAGAGACAAAATCGCCAACTTAGTCCATCCGGAAGATTATAACCCTTCCTCAACACGGGCCTGAGCGAGCTCATCAACGTGAGCTCATCAGCTCTCTCGGCAACACCGTGAGGTGGACCAAATGACCGCCCACGTTGGCTGGTGTGGAAACCGAGTCTCGGAGAGGTGGGGTCGCTGGCCAGTAAGCAGGACAGGTGGGGCTGGACGCGGGCTCTTCTGCTCCGCACCGCGGTGAGCAGAGACGCTGGATTGCACATTCTGCAAAGCACGGTGTTCAGAAGTCTACACCTAGACTCAAGGTCCCCTAGTGTCCCTGGCTTGGCCTGGAGCTGTGGCCAGACCGGGGACCACAGGCCCTGAGACAACCAGGCGTGTTCCTTGTCTGCTTCCATCAGCAACAATGGGCCAATTAAGGCAATTACCGCCGGTTTATGTAACAGGACACAGGGATCACAGTGCTCAGCTCTTTGAAAATCTCCTATAAAAGCGCTAATAATGCATTAATGTGTTAATCCCCTTAATCCTGGCAAATTACCGCAGACTCACTCCTCGGAGCTGACAGTGGGTCTCTGCTGTCCCTGTGAGACGCCGGGTGCTCGTCTCCCACATCCCTTCTTTCTGAAACACTCCTTAGGAAGCTGTGGGGTCCTGTTAGGACAGGGTGCTGGTAGACGGCCGACTGTGGCAGGAGGAGGGATGTTGATTCTCTCACAGAGAGATGAGGGTGTGCTAACAAACGACTCTTTCTGGAGTGTTTCTCAGCAAGGAGAGACAGCCCAGCACGGTCAGCCCTGCCCTGGGCTGCCAACTCTGTCACTCGCTGGGTGGTCTTGGGCCACTGTTCAACCTCTCTGAGCCTCTGCTTGCTCACTTGTAATACCCGGATAACAATTCCTCATTGTAGACTTGATGGAAGATTCCAGAGCTGCAGGCGAATGCCTGACACCTAGAAGGCATTGGGTACATCTACAGTCCCCTTTCCATCTGTAAAATGGGTATAAGGACCCCCATCATGAGGATTAAATGAGCACGTACGTCAGTTTCCTGGCCCGTAGTAAATATTAATTCTTTTAGGCACTAGGACAGTTTTGGTGCCAGAATGCAGTCAGGCCTGGCTTTGTTGTCTGCTGGGCCCATGGAGGTTTCTCCAGGGTCCTTCAGGGGCCTCTCAGTGGATGGCAGTGTGCCACAGAGACCCCCCCCTACTGCTCCCCTGGAGGTTTCATTCCATCCTTAGCAGCCCCCTCCATGGGCAGCCCGCGGCACCCCACCGGAGGTCTGGTGTGCCAGTGGTGGTTGGGCGACAACATTTTGGAGCTGGAAATGGGGAGAAGGAACCCATTCCCCCATTCCTGTCCCCATTCAGTTCTCGGGCGTTCCTTTCTCTTTCAGGATCGGCCAAGGCTGGGGCTGGGGAGGGGCAAGGAGTCAGGTTAGCGTCTTCCAAGTGATTTTGGTTTTGTGCTCTGAAACACAGACCGTTAAAAATCCTCTCTGGCAAGGACATTCGGATTCAGAATCCTAAGGTTTGACGGCCTATTTGGAAGGGGACAAGGGAAAAGGACTTTCATTCTTGCTGATATCCTAGGACAGTGGGAGAGTTTTAAAATATATTCATGAATCCATCGACACTCCTCCTCCAACGGGTGGAGCTGAGTTAGCCTCTAGAGTGCAGACTGGACTCAACGCCTTGATTCTAATGAAGAGAATGTGGCCGATGTGATGGTGTAGGCCGTGAAAAATATTTGGCTTCCTCCTTGCTCTCTCTGGAGCACTCACCCTGGGGGAAGCTGACTGTCATGTGATGAGGACAACTCAAGTGGCCCAATGGAGAGGTCCATGTGGGAGGAAATGAGGCCTCCAGCCAATGACCATTGGAGGCGCCATCTTGGAAGCAGATCCTGGCCAAGTCGACACTTCAGATTGACTGCAGCCCCAGCCAATGGCTTGACTATAGCCTCATGAGAAGCCATAAACCCCCAGCTAAGCTGCTCCCAGATTCCTGATCCACAGAAACTGTGTGAAGTAATAAAAAATGTTTGTTGTGGTTTCGAGCCACTAAATGTTCAGGATAATTTGTCACACAGTAGATAACGAATACAATGAACAGTGAAAACAAAACACAAATTGGGATCTCAATAACTAGGCCTCAGTGTGTGTGTGTGTGTGTGTGTGTGTGTGTGTGTGTATGTGTGTGTGAGCATGGAAAATGCTAGATGTGTTCACCTATTTATTAAAACCCAAAGGCAGGCATGTAGGGGTGAAGGTGGGCAAATCACACACCTGGTGTCCAGGAGGCCCTGTCTGGAGGGAACAGGCCATCACAATGCAGGGGGTGGACAGCAGGGAAAGTCCGGGGGGCTGTGACAGCCAAGAGATGGGGACTGTGACCCGACCCAACTTCAAGGGCAAGGAAGCTTTCCAAGTGGTAGTGACAGCTACTGTGAGTCTCTAAGGACCTGTAAGAATCTTCCAGGGGAAGGGGAGTTTGGGGAAGGGTATACCCGGCAAGGGAGCTGCATAGACAAAGGCCTGCTGGTGAGTGAGAGTACGTTGCCTTCCAGAAGTATAGATTGGTTTAGTGTGGTCGGAGCTCAGGGTGTGTGTGTGTGTGTGTGTGTGTGTGTGTTTGCACATGCCTGTGGAGGGGAGAAGGGTGAGCAGAGAGGACTGCGACAAGAGATAAACAAGTCCAAATCCTAGCTTAGCATGCCCTAGGTATGGGATTTTTGGACAGGTCGCCTTTCCTATCTGAGCTTTGGCCTCCTTATTTCCAAACTGGGAATTCATTCAATAACACATTTGACAAAGACCTTACACTATGCCGGGCCCTGGGCTATGTCTGGGAACAAACACCATGATGGCACCCAGAAGAACCTAGGTTCTCTGGGGGCCTAGAGCTGAGTGTAGTCCAAATGTGTATGTGTCCTTGTTTTCCGCCAGCCTCCGTGCTCAGCCTTGGGGCCAACATTCTCTTGGGGGAAGGAAGGGGGGTTTCCTCTTGTCATCTCTGGGGCTTTGGGCAGCTAATGAGTGTGTTGCCAATAACGTTGAGCCTCTTCTCGTGGCTGCGCTTTGAGTTCAGAAGGGCGTGTGTCTCGTACAAGTCTGGGGTCTGGAGTCAGAGCCTGGGTTTCAATCTTTAAAGCATTTCCAGTCATGTGACCTCAGGCCACTTACTTCTCCGTCTCTCTGAGCCTCAGTTTCTCCATATACAAAAATAGGCATACTAGACAGACACGTATGTCAGAGGTCTGTGCAAGGATTAGGGTGATCACACAAGTTCTTGGACACTTGGCAGGTGGAAGCCATCCTTGTGAATACCTCTTAGTGGGATAAGTCAACGCACAGGACATCCTGGTTGTATCCTGGGGCGCTGCCGCCCGAGGGCCGGGTTCGAACTGTGTGACCTCGGGTCAGTATTTATTCTTTCTTTCCCTCCCAACTTCCTCATCTGCAGAAAGGCAGTCCCCGAAAAGGCCCACTGCAACTGTTAAATGAGTCCACGTATGCGAAGTATTTTAGTGGGGTGCCCGGCATTCGGCAAAGGCTACGTAAGCATAAGCTACTCTTCTTTTATTTATTTACGGTATTTTGCCGTTTTCTTTGCGGTTTGCAAAGAGGGGCAGGTACTGATAGGAAGAGCAGAAAGGAAGGGCTCTTGGACCCCCAAAAGGCAGTGCCAGCAAGGAAAGAGCCCCTCGTGTCTACACCCAGAGAGCGATCCCAGTTGTGTTTCCGCAGGCCCTCTGCAGGGCCGCCCTTCCTGTGGTCCAGGGAACCCAGGATGTGCTGAAAGCCCAGAGCCCATCTCTCTGCTTTTCATAATGGCACCTGCTCCCCAGTTCTCGCCTCCACCCGGCACTGGGGCCTCAGGGTGACGCGTGTGCTGGGTCAGCAGGCCTGGTGTATGTGTGGGAGGAGGGGTGTGCCGGGGAGGGCGGAGGCGGCCACCCTCTCTCCTGCCCCCCTGCCATCGGTGGGCCGCAGGACACAGACAAGCTCTGGGCTTAATTGGCAAATGGATTCTCGAGGGATAATTTCCTTGACATGCACCGTGGGAGGGTCTGCAGGCCTTAATGACCAGCTCGGCCTCCTAAATGTGTTTACCAAAAAATAAGGTTATTGATTCCACAGATATTTTTTCCCCCTTGCCATCAGCCTATTAATGCGTGTTTTATGTAACAGGACAAATAGATCATGGTGTAAAGTCTTTTGAAAATCCCCTGTGAATGCTGTAATAATGCTTTAATGTATTAATCCCCTTAATCCTGTCAAACTTCCAAAAGAATTTCAGGACATGCTGACAGAAGATCTTGCTCCCAGCGCTGGCAGCCGCGGCTGCAGGAGGCGGCCGCTGCTTTTAACCTTTTGCGGGTGGGAGGCGACCGAGCTTGTAATGGGCGCAGAGTTATGAGCGCGCTTTGGAGAGGGTGGAAATAGAAGTGGGGCTGGTTCCCGCATGGGGGGAAGGAAAGGCAGCCCCTAGGGGCTCAAAACAGAGCTGGTTGTGCTGGACCCAGGAGGCAACGGTGCCTGGCGTTTACTGATTTCCCTCTCTCTGTGTCTCTCTGTCTCTGTTGGTCTCTATCTCTCTCTGCTGGGTGCTGAGCCCGATGCTTGGGCATCTCCACCAAAGCCCTGTGTGTGTGTGTGTGTGTGTGTGCGCGCGCGCACGCGCGTGTGTGTTGCTGATGTCAGTTTCCATGTTGAGGATGTCAGTTTCCCCCTCGCAAGGTCACCACACACTTCAAATTAGGGGCCCAGCCTGTTCCAGTATGATTCCGCTTTAACTGGCTTGTCTGCAGGGGCAGAGTGGGGAGGAGGGGTTCAAAGCTTGATCTGACCCAGAAACCCACGTCGCTTTCTTTCTTGTAGCCAGGACTTGGCAAACTTTTCTGCCAAGGGCCAGGAAGTAAATATTCTTGGTTTCATGGGCCACATGGTATCTATGCAAAGCCCTCAACTCTGCCATTTGGCGGGAAAGCAGCCAGAGTTCCAGTAAAACTTTATTTATAAGACTAGGCGGTGGGTTGAGTTGGCTTGCGAGAGCCTACGTCTGAGCAGCTGAACGCCCCAAACTTCGGACAGAACCTGCTGGACCCCCTGCACAGGTGTCTCTGAAGGCCGGCCTGCCTTTGTTTCTTCAGAAGGCCGTGTACCAACGACCGGGACGGAGGCTGCTGGCAGCCGCTGAGCCCTGGCCACGTCAGGGGATGTTTCTCTAGCTGCCCAGGCTGAGAACCATGATCTGGCCTCCATACCTACCCCCTGCTCACCGGGCCATGAGAACTATCTCATCTCTCAGTCTCTCCAGACTCCCTCCCCTCGGCCCCGAGTCAGGATGGACAGAGGGGCACTCAGGTGCCCTGCTCCTGAAGGTGGTGAAGCCTCACTAGTCCAGGCGCCTGTGTCGCTCCCCGGGATCGCTGCAAACAGGGCCCAGACTGTTCTGGACACTGCGTCAGTGGGTCCCGTCCTTCCCCTCAAACAGGCCTCAGGGGGTGTGGATGGGCCTCGGGACAAAGCCCAAATTTCTCTCTTCTTTGTCTTCCAACCTCCTTCTCTGAGACCCCACCTGTTCCCTCAAGGGCACATTCCATTCACCCTCTTCACCCACGTTCAGCCTCCTGGGCTCCTTTACTGCCTCCGGGGAGGGCGCATGTCTTCTCTACGGGCACAGCTCCTTCCCTCTTTTCCTGGTTAACTTCTGCTCATCCTAGGCTCCCCCCTCCTCCAAGAAGCCTTCCTCCATCCACTACCTGAGGGAGATGTTGCTGCCCTCTACCCTGTGGGCCCACCATAGGGAGGAGACCTTCCCCACAAGGCTTGTGTGAAACTTAACAATAGCAGTTCAGGATCAGACAGGAGCATTGAGTCCATCCAAGGAGGAGTTAGGAAAGGCCTCTTGCGGAAGTGCTGTTTCCTTCAAGTCCTGTGGGACGATGAAGAGTTATCCAAGGGAGGGGGATAGGAAAAGAGTATTCCAGGGGCACCCGGGTGGCTCAGTCAGTCAAGCATCTGACTTAGGCTCAGGTCATGATCTCCCAGTTCGTGGGTTCGAGCCTCGTGCTGACAGCTCAGAGCCCGGAGCCTGCTTCAGATTCTGTGTCTCCCTCTCTCTCTGCCCCTCCCTGCTCATGCTCTGTCTCCCTTAAAAATAAACATTAAAAAAAATGTTTTAAAAGAAAGACTACCCCAGCAGAATACTGGTTACGGAAAGCCACCCAGTGAGGCTCTTTGCTGCCTATAGGATCACAATGGAACTTCTGAGCGTGGCATTCAAGGCTCTCCAGCTTCTAGCTCCAGACTCTGGCCTTGCACGGATACCCCAGCATCGAAGTCATGGATTCCATGCAGTTCCTGCTTTGTGCTCTTGCTTTCGCAAAGTGAGATCTGCCCCATTTTATGGCGTATCTATCCCGGGACCCCAAGATGAAGAGACCCAATCAATTCCTGACCTCAAGGAGCTCACGGCTTAGCTGAAAAGAAGGCGTATCATCCCCAAATTGCGAGGGACACAAGGCAGGTGTTCTGGCATTTGTTGAGAGAGAGAGAGAGTACATGATTAGAGCACAAAGAGCCGAAGGGCCCGGAGGGTGGGGTAAACTGTGTGGGGAGCTGGGGCCATATTGGTTGATGGAGCTGCATGAGCTCAAGTCAGGAAGGGAAGGGTATGCGCCATGTTCCGGGACCAGTGGGAGGGTAGCTGTGGCTAGACGGTTGGCCTTGTGTGTGTGTGTGTGTGTGTGTGCGTGCGGTGGCGGGGCACGGGGAGGAGGGTTGGCAAGGACCGAGACGCAGATGGGAAGAGTCACAGGGAGGAAGGAGCCTCAGGGCCAGGTCAGGGTCACTGAATGCCAGGCTGAGGCATTATATTTATTGCTGTCCGTGAGGAGTCATCGAAAGAGTGATGTGGTTGGACGACCCGGGGGCGTGCAATGGACACAGAGGCCGACTCGGGTGGGCGTGCGGCACTGAGTTGCAGCCATGGTCCAGGCCTGGCGGTCGGGGGATGGGAGCAGAGAGGCGGTCCCTGGAAGCTGCAAGTAATAAACCGACCGATGTCAAGCTGAACAGAAGAGATTCAGGCCCCAAGTCAAGGTCCTCCCCGGGCAGGTGGGCCCTCCTGGAGCCACCCAGGGCCCGGAGGGTGGTGTGACCCAGTGCTCTTCGGGGCCCAGCTCTCTAAAGGGAGTGGAGGACTGGATTCGAGGGGGACGAGGTCGCCGGCAGGGATGAGGACTTCCTGTCACAACCTCATTCTGGGCCAGGCAACAAGAATGAGGCCAAGCGTGGCTGTAAGGAAGGCGAGAAGCCGGTGGGGGTCCACGACTAAGGGCCTTGCTTGGCATCACACAGGTAGAACGTGGCAAACGGTGGATTCAAAACCTTGAACCTGTTCTCTTGAGTGCTAAGCTCTCCAGGTATTTCCAATGGCTGAGGCATCTTTAATGGAGCCATGGCGGGCACTTCAATTTAGGGGCAGAGCCCCAGGCGGATCCTGGCAGCCAGCACCACAGGGCTCCTCCGTTACACACACATGTGCCCCTTTCCAGAACCCTCCTTGAGCTGGGGGCCCACTTTCCCACCTTAGCCCCTGACTCTTACCCCCTGCTTGGCCCTCCGGGCAGTCCCGGGTTCTGGGCTCCCTCTTCCTTCCCAGCCCTCCTCCTCCCCTGCACAATGCTGGAGGCTGCTGCCCTGGCCCCTCCTGGCTTCCCCTTCTACACACACACACACACACACACACACGCACACACTCACACACATGCATTTATTTCCTTTAATCTTTCTGCCTAGATCAATTTCTCCATTCCCCTAATCATTTTTTTCTTGTTCGCTTTTGAACTGCCTCCAATTTGTCTGCTTTGGCCCGGTAATGAGGTGCCCCCGAACGAAATGCAATATTCTGCATGTGACTTCGCCAGGGTCGTATGGATTTTCTTGCTAACTATCTCCTCGGACCCCGGGTGACAGGCTTTCTTAGTGTAGCGACTCTATTAGTGATAGGGCTCTTCTAAAGATGCTGGTAAAACTCACCAAGTTGTAGAATACGAAGCCAGGGGCACCGGAAGCTCTGGCACTTTCCATCCCCACTTACGTGGGGCTTTTTAAATGTTTATTTTTTGAGAGAGAGAGAGAGAGAGAGAGAGAGAGAGAGAGAGACAGAGCGGGAGCAGGGGAGGGGCAGAGAAAGAGGGAGACACAGAATCTGAAGTAGGCTCCAGGCTCGGAGCTGTCAGCACAGAGCCTGACCTGGGGCCTGAACTCACAAACTGCGAGATCATGACCTGAGCTGAAGTCGGACGCGATACTGAGCCACCCAGGCGCCCCTACTTGGGGCTTTTTACTCCCCCTTACCTTTACCTGTTCTCTTCCCTTGGCCGGGGATGCCTTTCTCTCCCACTTTCCCCCATTCCTGTGGTTAATACCTGTGCTGTCTCTATGACCGAGCTGTAATATGGTCACCTCCTCCAAGCCTGCTCTGATTTTCAGGCGGAATTCAGGTGCTTGTCCCTGTGCTTTTCTTGCAGAACAGGCACAGCCTCTGCCCGGGAGCTGAAGTCTAATGGGTAGACAGATACAATCAAATAAACATACAGATACACAATCCAAACCAGAGGAAAGGCCACGTATAGGGAGGTATGAGAGTTTATGACAAGTAGGGTCAGAGGAGCTGACGTGGGAGGGTCAGTAAAGGCTTCCGTGAGGAAGTCTCCTTGGTGTTGAGCTCTGGTTATTAGAAAGGTTTTCCTTATGTGGAGCAGAACCTGTTGTCTTCTAACCCTGACCTCTTGGTTTAACCCTCTGGAGACACACAAATGTGGTCTGCTCTGTGAAAGGTCTTCAGAGATTTCAAGTTACGATCAGGCTTTTTGTGCCCTTTTTCTTTCATGTTTAAAAAGGATATGATTATGGGGCACCTGGGTGGCTCAGTCTCTTAAGCGTCTGACTCCTGGTTTCAGCTCGGGTCACGATCTCACAGTTAGTGAGTTCGAGCCCCACATCAGGCTCTGAGGTGACCATGCGGTGCCTGCTTGGGATTCTTTCTTTTTCCCCCCTTCTCCCTGCCCCTCCTGCTCTCTCTCTCTCAAAATAAAGAAATAAGTTAAAAAAAAAAGATGTGATTATGGAATCTTGAGCCATCTTGGTTACTTGGTCACCCTTACCTGTATGAGCTCCAGTTTTAAGTAATCTGTTATAGGATTGTTGTAGGGGAGTGGAGAGAGGGAGAGAAAAAGAGAGAGAGAGGGAGAGATGAGAAGAAAATGAATAAACACATGGGCAAAGATCAATAGATAGATGCTGGAATTAGTTAGCAGGGATATTCAGAGTGTGATTGATCCAGCTTGAAATGGACTCCAGGCAAGGGGGTTTACAAAGAAATAAATAGATCCTCTGGATTTGATTTTTATTGTAATTCTTATTAGGAAGTTGGGCCTGCAGACAGGCAAAATTATCTCCAACCAAAGTATCTGTTTCGCTAAATGCCACTCAGAGATGGAAAATACATTTCCTGTGGGTTGTCTCTCCCTATTTCTCTGCTCACGATCTCCATTACACCACCCCTTTGCACTTAGCCCGGATGTGAATCTTTCTGAACACAAAACTCCGGGCAGCCACGGCCCGTGGATCCACATTAGTGTGTGTCTTGTTATTTATTGCTACAATAATAATGCCATGCAACAGGAAACTATGAAACTTGGTGGCACCGAAGACCGTATGGCTTGTGTGCTGGGATGGCGACTTTGGCCGACCCGGGTGGACTTGGCTGACACTGTCTGGGCTGTCGTACGCATGTGTGACTGGCTGTGGTCCCTGCCCTAGCTGGGCTGACCTGTGTCAGCTTAGCTGGGTGGCTGTCTCTCAGGGTGGCTCATGCTCACTGTGGGACCCGCAGGCTTATCCTTGTAGGAATGGCAGAGGCCCAAGAGTGAGGGGAAGCACATAAGGCTTCTTGAGGCCTGGACTCAGAAATCTACCTCATTCTAAGAAATTCGTGTGGCTGGGCTCAGATTCAAGGGGGTGCAAAATAGACTCCGGCTCCCCAGAGAGAGGAGCTCCAAAGTCATGGTCAAGGAGCATCGATACGGGGATTGGTGAAAAATTGGGGCTGCCAAGGGAGTCTACTGCAATGCATGAGACGGATATAAATTGCTATGGGCCATGTGCTAATTACAAGGTTTACTCAGCCTGTATTAATAATATGAATTTATCTCTATCAACTCCAGAATGGCTGTCTGCATACCACGGTGTCAAGATGGGCAAAGGTTATTGCCAAAATACAAATTTCCTCCATTTATCTCCTCACACGGCTGCTCGCTTCAACGGGGTCAACAGACTGTCATTCCATCTAAACAGTACCTCGGGAGGGGCGCTACGGACTTGACTGGGCTCGGGTGTCATCCACGACTCCTCACTGTCCCTCCTGGCTCCCCTAGGACCCTCAGTGATGCAGAAGCCATGGTGGAGACAGGCAGGACTGGGGTCCATGGAGAGAGGTCGTCTGACAGCCCCTTCCACAGTCCTACAGTCTGTCTGTGCTTCCACAGTCCTATGCTCTGCTCCTGTCTCAGGTCTGTCTCTGCTCCTCTCTGCCCATCTGACTCCTTCTCTCCTTGAACTTCTCTCTTTTGCCCCTGAAGATTGGCTCTCCTCTGAAATTCCCACGCTGGGGCCTTCTATCACTGCTTGTCAGTGGAGAGGAACAAAAATGGTGTCT
Source organism: Panthera uncia (assembly GCF_023721935.1). Classification (NCBI taxonomy): domain Eukaryota; kingdom Metazoa; phylum Chordata; class Mammalia; order Carnivora; family Felidae; genus Panthera; species Panthera uncia. The sequence goes on along the minus strand of NC_064807.1, from coordinate 77,259,269 downwards.
AAAAGGAAGTGACAAATGGAATGTCACTGAATGGTTTGGGTCAGGGGTCCTTCATTCCTGCTGAGAGGTTTCCTTAAAGGGAACTTGGACCAGAGAGCCTTTGGGAAGGAGGGTATCGCCCAGGAGTGAACCCTGGTGGGGTGGGGGAGGAGCGATGTGGCCCTTCATTTGGGTTGCGCTGTGTGGAAGGGGAGGGGACAAACTCTTGTTGTTGGGGTCTCAATGGTCTCAATGTACCACAGAGTTTAGTGACCAGCTCTTTGAATTTTTTTTTTAAATCAATCTTCTCCTCTGTCTTTAGGATTTAGGCATGTGCCCAGGAGGGCTGGTCTGGACAGGTGACAGCCATAAGGGTACATGGAGAATCACTCTCTGAGAGCCAGGGCTTTGTTTAGTTGATGGGCCCAGTTCCTTCCTTCTGTAGGACAAGACCTCTCCTGGAGATCTCCCCAATCCCTATGGGATTCCCTCTCTTCAGTCCTCAGGCTTACTCACCCCCCCACGGCGGTCTCAGAAAGGGCAAGTATCAGAGTCGGAGAGGTCCCAAGGGATCACCCACTACCTCTGTGGATGGGGAAACCCAGCCCAGATATGAATAGGGGGTCATTCACATTTCTTCCCCGACGTGGAGGCTAGGGGAGCATCATTAGCATCAGGTTCAGGAGCCAAGGTGTCAGAGTATCTGGTAGATCAGACAACGTAAACCCGTTCATTACACACGCATGTCCTTTGCCATGTGACCTTGCTGTGCTTCTCACTATAGTTTGCAGTATTTTGGGGGCTTGGCCATATGGCTTTCACTGGCCAATGGAATACTGGTGGGCATGATATGAGCAGAGGCTTTAAGTGTGCTTGCATGGTTTAGGTCGGCCTCTCGTACTCCCGCCATCCACCATTGGGAAGAACGGACCCTGGGTAGCCTCTGGGTCCAGGATGAAGATGCACGTAGCATACTTGGACTCAACCCACAGCCGGGAGTCAAGCCCAGCTGAGGCCAGAGATTCCAGCTGAACGCTTACTCGTCTGCAAGTGTCGTAAGCCACCAGCATTGTGAGGTTTTCGTTATGTAGCCTTCACTTAATAGCACACGGGCTAATCACAGGGCGGGAGAGGGTGTGCGTGTGGGGACTGGGGAGTGGGGGATGATCTAAGCGGGCTGGGAGATGGCAGCATGTAGCAGCCAAGGTAATAAGGCTTTGGAGTCCAATATTCCTGGGTTCAAGACCCGGTCTCCGCTGTCCATCACTTATGCAAATCACTCGTGAGCTTCGGGACAGACTGGCCTAACCGTTTCTGACCCAGCTCTTCATTCACAAATTGGGGACAATCACAGAACCAACTTCAAAGGATTGTTGAAATGTGATTATGTAAATAAAGAGCTCAACGTAGGGCCTGACTTCTATTCCCTTTACTTGACAAATTTCATCTCATTTTTGTCTCTGTGAACTCCCACCAATCGTTTTGCCTAGTTCGCTCTTTTTGCCCCCCAGTTATATTGAGGTGTAATTGATATATAAAAATTGTAATGTCTTTAAAGTGTACAACGTGATGATCTGATGTACTTACACATTGTGAAGATTCCCACCGTTGAGTTAATTAGCACCTCCATCAACTTCCGTATTTCCCTTCTGTGTGTGCGTGAGAACACTTGAGTTCTGCCCTCCTACCAAATTTGATTTATATGATACAGGAACCGCTGCAGTCACCACGATATACTTTGGCTCCCGAGACCCTAGTTGTCTTATAACTGAGAGCTGGTACCCTTTAACCAACCTCTCCATATTTTTCCTACCACCAGCCCTGGCAATCACCCTTCAGTTTGAACTGGTATACGTTTTATGGGAGATGTAATGAAATGTTCACTCCAGTCTCTTCTACCAGGTTCTACATGTTGAGATAGCCGGCACCCTGTCAGTCCCCAGCACCGTGCCTGGCACACAATAGGAGCTCAATAAATGAATCAAAGCAAAGGCTAATAATGGTAATGATCGTGATGATCTTTCCCTGCACACCTTCCTCTGCTCTTTGCATGAGGTACTGGGGAACTGGCTTGGATTTAAAGAGCTTGGGTAAGCTGTTGGCAGATGTGGGGCTCAAATTCGGGTCTCCCTATTTCTGGACCGGCATTCTTCTCTGCTCACAACACTGTCTCCCCCCACCCCCCCACGGCGCCCTTCCAGAGCCACAATTTACATGGCGGGCTAGGAACCCTGCCTCTTTTACGTGGTGGGCTTGGAACCCTGCCTCTCTCTGCCTGAGAGGATTAGCCAGCCATCAATGCTCCAGCCTCCCATTTACCCACCAATGGATGGAAACATGCTCCCTTTGTGTCCAGCCGTTTAGCTAGCATTTTGCTTTAACTTTTCTGTGCACGCTGTCTGGCGTCCCCAAATTGGCCTTTGTGGGGAAATCGATAACAACTCATGCATGCCAGGCACATATCCCTTCCACAGGACATTAGGCGGACCGTTGAAGTAACTTTGGTTGGAAAGGCAAGTTCTATTTGTAATTGAGGCAAGTGCAAATGAAATGATGCTTTCATATGGGTGTTTGGCAAGCTAACACTATTTCTCCCCTTCCCTGTGTCTCCAGCTGTTGGGACCCCTTTTCTCTCCCAAGTGCCGTCTGCCCCAGTAGCTCTCTTGCAGGAATTGTTACTCTCTTTTCGGGCTGCCGTGGTCTAATCCAGAGGTCCCTGAAGTCAGGACACCTGTACCCCAGTCTAAGTTCATCCAGGACCTCCCTGTAGAAACCAGAACCAATTCTTCCCCGCCTTCGGGATGCAGTGCTCCCATTATGTTGCACGTTCCATGTTAATACCACCCTTAAGTAATGAGGGCGACAGCATGAACATCTGTGGAGTACCTTCTATATGCCAAGAACTTAACATTCACGATCTCATTGAATACTCACTTGCGATCCCATTTTCCACATAAGGGAACAGGTTCAGGGAGGGACATTAACTCACCTGAGGTCACAGAGCTTGGGAGGATTCAATACCTATTTTTCCCACCACACTGGGATGGAGGGATGTTGAGACAGTCACTGCGTCACAGGAGTTGAGGTCTGACTTTAGGCTAATATTCCTGAGAAATCAGGGATAGGGTAGGTTGGGAAGGCACAGAATAATATTGAGAATAGAATATCCTCACTGCTTAGTACTGATAGAGTATTTTCTTGTTCATTTTTTTTCATTTAAGCTCCACACGTCACTATCCAAATGAGGAAACAGGTTTAAAGAGGCCAAGTGACTTCTGAAAACTATAGAAAAATGCATAGTTTTGATAAAGTAGGGACTGAAATTGATGTGTCTGACTCCAACCCAGTGCTCTTTTCTTGGCCGCAATTCAGAATTACAGAGCTCTCCAGAAGAGGGTTTGATGATGGTGGTGGGGATGGTGATGGTGACGATGAAGGCAATGATAATGATGATGGCCGTGTGATGATGGTGACGGTGGTAGTATGATGCAACTCAGCGGACTCTAGATCCAGGGCCGGCCCATGGTCTGATCTCAACATACCTTTCCAGCATTACTTCTACTCATCTTTTCCAACCCTCTGCTCTGGAGGAACTGGTTAAGCTAGAATACGGAGAGCGGAGAATGAAGAAGAGACTCACAGGACCCGGGATGCCAAAGCCAAAGGTCAGCCTCAACAGTGAAGATACCAGGGGACTAGGTAGGGAGCACCCAAGCGTGGGTGGGCACCTGTTGGGTCAAATCTCATGTTTCTTTACCATTCTCCACACTCCCTTTTATCACTGCCATGGGAACAAGCCTAGCCTAGACTGCTGAAGATGCATGGTGGAGTCACCCCATCTCTCTAGCTGACAGGTAATTCCAACCACCAGATATGTGAGTAGGGTTGTGTAAGACTCAGCCCCTAGCGAAACTTCCACCTGACTGTAGCTGAATATTCTCACAGGAGACTATCTGTAAGACCAGCTGAAGGGAGGCGCAGATGAGCCCAGCCTAAATTGCCCACTCACAGAACAACACATAGTTGTTGTTTTAAGCCACTACATTTTGGGATGGTTTGTTGCACAGCCAAAACGAACTGGCAAACTATTTTAAAAAGGTACATGGGAAGTGCTATTTTTGGGTAGTTGGAAAGAAAGGGCGATAGGGTATTGGTCAATAACACTAATGATCAATTAATAACTATCAGGAATGCTTTTTCCCCCAACCGAGAAGTCTTTCTGAGCCTCTAAGGAGGGTTGGGGCTCCTTTTGTGCCCTTCGAGTTCTCTGGGCTTCCCTGATCCCAGAACTGATCATACTGTGTGATAATTGACCACCCTACCTCAGAGCTTGACAAACAGCCATTCTCAGCTCTCGGGATTGCCAGGTCGGTCCTGAGCTTATCTGCTTCCTTTGGCCACAAGCAGCCTCTTCTGTTTAGCTCAGAGGGTTGTACAAATACTTTTGACTCGAAAAAGCTTGACCTTCTTGTCTGGCGTGCCTGAGGAGACTGCAGACTTTGAGAGGGTGGAAATGGGGGTAGCATGGCTACTCTTTCCCAGCTCCTGCTACTGTGCCTGGTGTATAGAGTGTGTTCAGTAAATATTTGCTGAAAGAAGGGATGGTGAGTGACGGTAGCTAGAAGTTTCTATCGGTGTGTGGGGGGAAATGGAGGAATGGGGGTTGGCTGGATGGGTCCTGTCCAACAGCCTTCAGCTGCACGCTATGGATTGGATTGTGTTCTCCCAAATTCATATATGTAGAATTCCTAACCCTTAGCACTTCAGATACGACCTTATTTGGAGACAGGGTCTCTACAGAAGCAATCATAAACAAAGCATGAGAGTTGGGGAGATGACGGAATTATTTCCTTTAGGCACATAGATTAATCTGGACCGAGACAACACCTTGCCTATTGTCTAGGAGAAAGCCACGAGCAGAGAGAGAAGACTCCACCTTAGAAAGCTATGTTATTGGGTCCTGGTTCACTTGGATAAGTTTGCTGTTCAGCAACTCCTTGTAGCTAAAAAATCTTGTAACATGTGATAAATTGATTACTTTCTACTTGGAGTAATTTTTGACCGGTTAGGCATAAAGGAAAGGCATTGGGATTGTCGAAGCCTTTCTTGTTCTTGGGAGTGTCCTGAATGGGCGGGTTGACTGTGGGGCTCCCCTCCCCTTCTGCCTCTAGAAATTTTCCTCCTTTGATCTCCCTTCTCAGAAGGAACAAAAAACAGAGAAATGGGCTGTGAATCCCATTTATATTCATTAACACCCTAAAGATGAAAAATACCTTTCTATTATCCCTGGGATAATTCAAGCCCATTGCATAGGAAAATGTTATATATCTTTGTCATTGCAATCTCAGGGGCAAGAGATTAGCACTTACTGTGCAGAGCAAATCAGAGTGGTTCTGCCAGAAACTTTCCAGACTCATCGATGAGCCAGGTTTCAGGACCAACATTAAGGCATTCAAAGAACAGTCTTCCCTAATGGCCTCCTAGAGAGGTATCAGGTTCTCACGATTAGTTGAGGGCACCAGAAGCAGAGGCAAGAGAGGGGCTTCTGCTCCCTGAAGCACACCCTGTGGTTTCTGAAAGCCATTGGATAATAGTCCAATATACCGAACACGTATTGGATTTTTACTCCATGCTAGGAGCTGGGCTAACCTAACCATGCCCCATTTCTCCTTTGCTGCTGTATTTATCTCTTCAAAATATTTTTAGAATTGAGATGCAAGGTCTAGGTGATAAAATGCACTTCTCCGATCAAGGTCACTCCGGTGAATGTTTACCATAAGGACCACCACCCAAATCGAGACCGAATGCCCCCAGCACCCGCTAGCTTCCTTTGGGCCTTGCCAATTAGTGCCCCTCTCAGGTAATTACTCTTCTGACTTTAATCCCCGTCTCTTAGTTTTGTCTTTTTGAACTTCATAGATGGAAGCTTCTAGCATGTACTCTTCTGTGGCTGGCTTCTTTTGCTTCACACAAGGTCCTGAGCTTCATGCACATCATGTGTCTCCATAGCTCTTTGTTCTTGTGGTCGTGCACTACACCATTGTGTGAAGGGGCCACGACTTACTTATCCATCCTTCTGCTAATGGCTATTTGGGGTTACTCTCTGTTTGGGGCTACTTGAATAACTTGCTTTATTTTATTTTCATTTATTTTTTTTTCAGTATTTATTATTACTCGAGATACTAAACATTTTGCTTCTTCTTGTAAAAAAAAAATTTGTTTTCATGCTTATTTATTTTTGAGAGAGAGAGAGAGAGAGAGAGAGAGAGGGAGACAGAGTACGAGCGGGGGAGGGGCAGAGAGAGAGAGAGGGAGACACAGAATCCGAAGCAGGCTCCAGGCTCTGAGCTGTCAGCACAGACAGCGGGGCTCGAACCCACAAACTGTGAAATCATGACCCGAGCCGAAGTTAGATGCTTAACTGACAAAGCCACCCAGGTGCCCCTTCTTTTTCTGTTTTTAAAGTTTATTTGTTTAATTTGAGAGGGGAAGGGAGGAGGGGCAGAGAGTGAGAGGAAGAGAGAGAGAGAATCCCAAGCAGGCTCCACAATGTCAGTGCAGAGCCCGATGCAGGGCTTGAATTCATGAACGGTGAGATCATGACCTGAGTTGAAAGCAAGGGTCAGACGCTTAACCAACTGAGCCACCCAGCCACCCCTAAATATTTTGCTTCTTTAGGGTGTCATTCAACCTTTGCTAGAGTATTAGCTCTGTGAAATAAGAGAATCTTTGAATCTTTTCTTTTTCCTGTATTTCCAGCCGAGAACGAGTCCTGATGTACAACAGACACTCAATGACTATGTGAATGAATGTAGAGTTGAATGAATGGCCTTATCAACCATCATGTATGGTGACAGACTTTCCTAGTTTGCCTGGGACTTTCCCGTTTTAGCACTCAGAGTCCTGCTCCTGGGCCAACCTAGGACGTGGTTATTATTATGGTTTCTGTTTTGCATTTGAAGATATTGTAGCATAGAAAGTTGTAGAGACTTGTCCAAAGCTATTCCATCAGGAAATGGCAGAGCCAATGTTCAAGGTCAGGTCTTTCCAATGTCCAAAGGGAATGCTTACCTACTGGCTCCCAGGCTGAGAAAAACCTCCCATAACAAGGATGAGGACATCTATAATGCTGAGGAAATTTGACAGTTCGAGGATGTTGGAGTTTTCTAATCATTTCCAAGGGTTGCTTTGAGGTTCAGCCTGCCACAGAGTTTATAGTCAGTTCTGGGCTTGAATCCTGGAGCAGTCACTTGCTGACTTGGTGAGTCTGGGGGAGTCTCTGAGCCTTAGCTGCATTAGCGGTGATGGGGGGATTCTAATATTTCCCTCGCAGGTTACCATGACAGTGGCATGATCTGATGAATGAAAATGTCCAGTCCTGACCTGATGTATAACGGGTGCTTGACCACTGCTTTTAGTAGGATTACTAAAAACAGCTTGACAATAGACATCGGCTTCTCAGTCAACTCTACGGGTCTTTGTCGGGGACTGCTGTGGGTCCAGTGGAGCACTGAGTCCCCAGAGTGGTGGTGATGAAGTTCGTAGCACAAATAAAAAATTCTACCCCGGTCCGGGTCATGCCCGGTACTGAGGGAAGGACAAAGTGTATTCACGTGGATGTTCTAGAATTGCATTTTCCAAACCGGAGTTTGAGACCCCTTAGGGTCACGAAATCAACGTTGCAGGTCTCTGACCGGGAAAGAATCAAATAGGCGTTACCAGGTAGAGTAACGTAACTGATGGGGCTGGATTTGAATGCTGGCTCTGCACGGGTGAATTACTCAGGGGAGTTAGAGTCTCACTTGATCCTCATCTATAAAATAAGTATAATCAGGGATGGATTAATATTTGTAAAGTGTTCACAGGGCAGCCTAGGACACAGGAAGTGCAGAATGTGTTTGCAATTATTAACACACGCAGGGAGGATATCATTTTCTTTACACGGTACGCTTTTTACAATTTTATCTGTTTATGTCTACACAGGCTGGTGCAGGACAATGATGTAAAATATACTGATATGCTGTATTTCTTACTGTGCATTTTGGATTTTTTTTGGTATTTTTTTAAATGTTTATTTATTCTCGAGACAGAGAGAGACAGAGCCTGAACAGGGGAGGGTCAGAGAGAGAGGGAGACACAGAATCCGAAACAGGCTCCAGGCTCCGAGCTGTCAGCACAAAGTCTGACGTGGGGCTCGAACTCACTGACCGTGAGATCATGACCTGAGCCGAAGCCGGATGCTCAACCGACTCAGCCACCCAGGCGCCCCTCTTTTTTTTTTTTTCTTTTTTTGAGTAGGCTCCGCACCCAGTCTGGGGCTCAAACGCATGACCCCGAGATCAAGAATTGCACGTTCCCCCGACTGAACCAGCTGGGAGCCCCTGTTTTCTGTTTCTTTTTCCGGTCACCCAGGCCATACTTCTTAGTGGGCAACATATAGGATATCACTTACTCCTTCAGAACTACGTAAGGCCATTAGCATTGTCCCGTCGTGCAAGGGAGGGTGTGGAGGCTCACGGTGGCGACATCGTGCGCTCCCGTGATCTGCATGTAGGGCATTTTCTGAGCCTTGCCCTGCCTCTCAGAGGTGACAGCCACGTCCAGTCCTGCAGGCTTCCGTTGGAGGAGCTGAGCCAGTCCCCTCTTGGCCCCAAGCTAGACAGATGCTCCTGGGCGCCTCCGGGTCAGTGAGTCAGGCTGCAAACTGGCTTTTTCATTGCAGGTTTGTCTGTTGAGTGTACACACGCCTTTCCCCTCTGAGCCTTTGGTTATTTTCATCTTTCCTTTTTCCTTCTAGTAATAAAATCTAATCTAATTTCCAGTATATTTAGCTGAAATTTTATTTCCAGGGTTGGGTCCTGCAAAACTGCCACCGGCTCCGGGGAGCTCAGAGGGAGACTGGGGCTGGCTTCGGGGTATAAACCCATCCCAGGCCATGCCCTAAAATCCACGCCGGACGCAGCAAATAAATAAGACAGACACGCCTTGAGCTGCCTGAATTGGGGAGAGGAGAAATCTGGGTGCTGGGCAGGATAAGGTCTGAGAGCAAGCTACTCTAAGCTGGTCTGGAGCGATGACCACAGACGGACAGTACAGACAAACACTGCATGTCTCCCCCTGTGTCTTCTTCATTCCAGGACAATTCGGTTTGCACTGAATACGAGAGGGACCTCGGGACTGAGAACAAAGCGGTGTCCCTACACCCTGCAGAAATGGGGCTGAGCTGTTCTCATAAGTCACTTCACTGCTTGCTGAATGCCCATGACACTGTTGAATCGTTTTCAACAACCTGCCCGAGCTGTCAGCAAGAAGTTCTGTTTTCGTGACAGAAAATATTGAGGCTCAGAGAGGTTAATTAACTTACCTAAGGCCACACAGCTACCAACAGCTGGAGTTGGGATTTGAACTCCGTGCGTCTGACTTTAGACCTCCTAAGTGTAGTCAGTCCACGGATCAACACAGTCAGTATCACCCGAAGGCCCGTTAGGAATGTAGGACGCAGGCCCCTTTCCAGACCTCTGAACCGGAATCTGCTTTTTAACAAGATCCCCCTGTGATGTGTGAGCACCCTGAAGTTTCAGCTGTAGGAACTCAAAGGACTTTCCTTCCCGTAGCTGTGTCTCACAGAGTTTAGCTGTTATAAAATAAGCAAACCAATTAACTGATGAACTGAGGAACAAATAGACGAACTCTAAGTTGAATTCCAGGGTCAAAGGGTAACCGTCAGCAGGCTATTGGATTTTGAGGGTAGCATTAACAAGCTGGTGCAGGTAGCGGGAGAGGAGACATTCCTTCGCCTGGAGTTGGATAAGAGATCACTGGGCACACAAAGACCGGTGAGCAAATACACTCCATCTTTCCATTTGCCGTTGTCCCAGGGAGCCCAGGTACCAGCTGGACATGAAGGACTGGGACAGGAGAGAGCCTGGAGGGCGAGGAGCCTCTCCCAGGAGGTGGTGACAATACCAGCCCTCAATCACCCAGGCACCGGGCTGAGGGCTTTACATACGCATTGGCCGTGCGTACAGTCGCACCCAGGGGGACAAGAACTGAACGATAGTTTGTCTTGTTTTCCTATCTGAACTGGGCTTTTATTTTGAGTCACCGGTTGGCTGAATGGCAGAAAACCAACCTCAGCCCATTTGGGCCCTCCTTGCCCCCGGGGTTATATTTTAAGTTCTAGGGACTTCCAGGGTGTGGAGGCATTGTGGGACCAAGACAGGTGTGGGCTTCTAGTACGGTGTATGTTATCATCCATCTATGCTGCCGACTGCTGGGACATCCTGGTTCCCACCCAGTGTCCCCACGGGGGTAATTGTGATGGGGCCACGTTATGGAAGTAACCCATGAGTAGCAATTACAGAAATTTCTAGCACATGTAATTGTTCAATAAAGCTCAGCGATTATTTTTGCTATGATAAATTTCAGTTATTAGTGTTTAAAAGTTTATTAATTTATTTTGAGAGAAAGAGAGAGAGGACACGGGGGAGGGGCAGAGAGAGAGAGAGAGGGAAGGAGAGAGAGAATCCCAAGCAGGTTTTGTGCTGACAGCATGGAGCCCAATGTGGGGCTCGAACTCCTGAACCCTGAGATCATGACCTGAACGGAAATCAAGAGTTGGATGCTCAACTGACTGAGCCACCCAGGTGACCCTAAAGTGTAGTTATTATTATTATTTGCCATTATATTGTCTTCTAACTCAGTAGAATGTAGTATCATTTGAAGTTCCCAAAACCTTAGAGTAACAAGATGTGAGAATTGAAAGAAAGCACTTTGGAAATAATCCAATCTAACTTCCTTATTCTATAGATGGGAAAGCAGAGGTCCAGAGAGGGAAAGAACGTTACCCAGGAACACACAGCTTGGTGACTGGGTAGATGGTGCCATTAAAAAGAAGAAGGACTGATTTGGGCCAAAGATGAAAAAGAAATTTTGCAAAGGTTGAGTTAGAGATGCCTGAGCACATTCTGTAGTGATGTCTAGCAGTGGTTAGACATACAGGTTTCAGCTCCGGGAAGAGATCCGCACCAGAGCATGTGACCAATAGAGTCGCTGGCATATGCAATGCCAAAACCACACAGGGCAGCTGAGATCACCCAGGTGTGAGGATTGGTAAGAAAGGAAACCTGGGAAGGGTCTGGGGATTCATCCACATGTACAGGGAGAGCAGAGGTGCTGGCCATTGAGGAGCCCCCAGAAGGAGAAAATGGGGACACCAGCACAAAACCAGGAGAGGAAAGAGCTTCCAGAAGAAAACTCAGCTTCCCGCTGCAGGAGGAATGAGCTTTGGAGAAGCCAGGTGGAGAAGGGAAGGGAGGAGGGGGGGGGGGGTTGGTTAAGTCAGGGAGGAGTAGAGTTTGGTCAGATCTCAGTAGGAGCTGGGGTAGTGTCTCTGCCCGTGATTAGTCCAGGGGAGGGTTAATGACATCCAAGCCATCTGCTGAGGCATATAATGATGATTAATTCAATTGGCCACCTTCAGTGCTTGGAATTCTAATCAATTTTTCACTCCGATTTAAAAAAAAAAAAAGAGTTTTATTGTAAATTGTCTTTGTTTCCTGCCATGGAATCAGAAATGAACCAGGTGACCCTTCACCATTGGCAAGGTCTTGGCTGTACATTCATATGTGTAATTGTTTTCTTGGAAGCTTGGAGTCTATGAACCGGAAGGGGCCTTGCAAGGTAAATCATTTGGCTCCTTATCCAGGGTGGAAATCTCTCCAACATTCTTAGCATCTGGGCCTCCAGAATCTGCTTGCACACTTCCGCTGGGGCTCACTGCATGGTTTAGGAACTGGAATTCTTATCTACGTCTTCCCTACATCGACCCCTTTCTGAACACCCACCCAGTTGACCCAGCTCTGTCTCCCGGAGTCTCATTGAACCAACCAATTCCCATTTCCAGTTGGCCTTCCTTGGTTGAAAACGTCTTCCACTACTTTTGGAGTTTCCGTCCTGAATCAACCCGTTCCACCGGCTTCTATTTCTTGTGACTCGGCCAGCCTCTCCGTTCTGACTCCGTTCTAGCATTCTGATCTGGGATTTTACTGGCCAATCATGAATTGGAGTTTGGGCTTCCTCGCATCCTAGCTGTGTGATCTGTGCATATTTCCTGCACTTTCTAAACCCCATTTGGAAAATGAAGATAAAAATCGCACCAAGCTCAGAGGATTGTTTGTAACGTGTAAATGAGATAATGCATAGAAAGTGTTCAGCGTTTGGCAAACACTCACACAAGTTAGCTGATTTACTTAATTCAACAAGCGCTCACTCTCGCTTATTATGCACCAGGCACGGTTCTAAATATTGTGGAAGCACTAACTCATTTAGTGTTTATAATGACGTAGCCGGGTGTAAATATCACGCCCTGTCTACAGATGAGGAAACTGAGAGGAAAACTACATCGTTAGGTATTGTACTAATATTTGTCACTCACGCTATCAATGAACTTTTGCGGCACCGGGAACACCCAGTGGCTTCTGCGAGGTCAACGATCCAGATTGGGCTCCAGGGGTCTCCACTGATTCTGTTGGTCTCAGTTGGGTTTACTCCGGTGTGCACACATTAACTGGAGACTGGGGGATCTTGGCTCTGTGCCACGGGTCTCTCATCCTCCTTCTGGAACTTATACTCCTAAGTTACCCGGGTATGAAGAGGCAGGAGCATGAGAGGAAGTCAGTTCAATTCTACTGGCAACATCAGCAAATGTCCCACAGGAGGCAGGGTTCTAAGATGGCCCCCAGGGATCTTCACCTCCTGGCATTCGTCCCCTCGTGAAATCCCCCTCCCCGGACTATGGGCAGGACTTGCCACTTGCTTCCAGCAGGTAGAATGAAGCAAAGATGGCGGGCTTTCCTGACTAGCTTACAGGAAGACTGTGGCTTCTGTCTCGCTGTCAGACTCTCTCTGCTGTCTCCTTGGCTTATGCTCTTGGATAAAGTGGCCCGCCTGGCGAGGAACTGAGGGCAGCCTCTGGCCAACAGTCTGCATGGAGCTGAGTCCTGCCAAGAAACCACGTGAGCTTGGAAGCAGAGCTGTCCCCGGTTGGGCCTTGAGATGACTACGGGCCAGCTGACGTCTTTATTGCAGTCCTGCGAGAGGGCCGGAAGCAGGGGACCCAGCTAAGCTATGCTGAGGTGTCTGACCCACAGACACAGTGGGAAAATAAATCCGTTGTTTTAAGCTCCTAAACTCAGGGTAATTTGTTAGGCAGCAAAAGATAAATAATACACGTCCGTACGGTCAGAGCACGTCACGTGGCCAGGCCTGGGGTGGGGAATTAAGCTCTGTGTATAGGAGAGAGAGAATCGCAATGTTACAGAATAATCTTCTTAACGTTTATTTATTTTTGAGAGAGAGAGAGAGAGAGAGAGACAGAACGGGAGTCGGGGAGGGGCAGAGAGAGAGGGAGACACAGAATCTGAAGAGGCTCCAGGCTCCGAGCTGTCAGCACGGAGCCCGATGCGGGGCCCGAACTCACGAACCATGAGATCAAGACCTGAGCCAAAGTTGGATGCTTAGCTGATTGAGCCACCCAGGCGACCCTGTAAAGTTACAAGATAAAGGGTGGGAAGGGTGTGGGTACAGGGAGGGGTGGAGAGTTGGGGTCTGCAATGCCGTTCACCACAAGCATCTACTACCTGCCAAGACACGTGGACACAGGAGGTGCGGAGATGACCAAGACCTAGGCCTTGCCCTTGGGGAGCTCAGGAGCTAGTGGAAAAGCCAGAGAAGGCTTTTGGAGTCTGTGTAATGATTTGCTCAGTTGGCAGTCGACACTGACTCTGTGTGGAGCTCCCTGAAAATGTCACCGCGCTTACCCGGGAATTGACAAAGGGACTCTGAGAGCATCCCGAGGCACCCTCTGGAGTGAAGCGAGCCCAGGTGCCTTGGAAATGTGGCTTCGGTGGCCCCAGCCTTTGCCAGCTCCGAGCGGAGACCTGAGGGCAATGAAAATCACCTGTCCAATAGACAGGTCCGGGCAACCATGGAAACCAAAGCCTCATCCATCACCGATGGCAATCAAGAGAACACGAGGTGGTTTGGCTGGGAAGGAGGCATGGAGGGAAGGAGCAGATGTTAGGAGCTCGGCATTAGCAGGGAGAAAATGCAAGGTATACGGTTTACCAAATTTGTGTTGGGCACTGTGCTAGGTACCATCTCATCTGGGCATCACAACGGCTGCATGAGGTGGGCATCATTATCCCCATTTTGCAGTTGGAAAACTGAGGACCAGGGAGTGCAGAGTCACTTACTTACCCAAGGTGCGGTTCGAATCCAGGGTCAGCTCAAGCCAAGGTAACGTTCTCTCCAGAGAGGGACCTCTTACCCGACCTTTCTCTTACCTCCTATTCACCCGGATTCTGAGGTTCGAGAACCCTGATTCCGGTGCATTGGATGAGCAGAGTCAGATAGCCCAAGAGCCTCACTGCCTCTGTCACGACTCCCTGAATGATTCTGGCCAAAGTCACTCCCTTCGTCTAAGCCTGGTTTTTCCATCTGTGAAAGGATACGTTTGGATTTTATCGGGGACGTCAAGCAAGTTGTATCTCGTGCGCCAGCTCCAGCTGTGTGACGGTTGGAGCCTGATGTGTGAGGTTGACAGGGACTCTGAACCTGGGTTTGGGCTTGGTGGGAGGCAGTTCTGTGCTGGCTCAGCCAGGCCTGCAGTGGGTACAGACAGGGAGAAGGTGGTCTCCAAGCTTCGGAAATTCTTCCAGCGAAGAAGGGTGACTCTGGTTTTCTACGTTCCCCTTTACTCTTTATGGATTGTTATCAGGCAAAGCTCATCGAGAGAGGTCCCATCTGCCTCCGCTGAATATTAAACTGACGTATGGAAAGAGCGGGCTGGCTGGCTGGCCCCCGAATCTGCAGGGGGACGAGACCACACAAAGACCCGTATGTCGCCGCTCTGATGGCCCTGTTTTACCGCCCAGAGTCGAAGCCCATCTGTAGTGGGGTGATCGGTGAGAACACCGAGGGCAATACCGAACCCCGAAAACCATCAGGTAAAGGGCCATAAACAACCCTGCTAAGGTCGTTCACTCCTGGATGCCACCCAGGACTCAGCTCTCTGCCTGGAAGTCGGCCTGTGGCGAATGTGAATCCTTAGTTGCCTTAGTTGAGTTTTCTGCTTAGAACTTAAGCAGGGAGATGCCTCTCTTCTGGTGTGGGGGGACTGGGGACAAGGCACCCACTGGCCATTGTATTCCTTCTTTCTGGATCTTCGATGCCTTGGCTACAGCTGGAGAATTGTAGGCATTCTGTAGCCAGCAGGGTCGAGAGACTGAAGTCCAAACCCTGCTCTAACCTGGTGACGTGATGAACCCTCACGGGGACCCTGTGAAACGGCCCCTGAGTGCACACTCTGATCTGCTCTGTCCCTGTCTCCTGCAGTGACAACCACCTACAGCGTCACCCTCTGCCTGCCTCCCTGTGCTGATCCCTCAAGCCGGTAAGAAACAGCGGTGGGAGACTGAGGCAAAGTCAGCTGGCAGACCCGGGCTTCCTGAAAGGAGAGAAAAGGCGCCCGCAGAGTTTACCAGAGAATCAGTGTCCAGAAAGACACTTTGATGGCTTCGGAGAGGTGATCGTATCAAAAAACACTCTCAGTGAATCAAAAATAACTTGCCTACTCTTGCCTCGTGGTGTGGGTTGGAGACATTGAATAATTTGTGTGCTTTAGAGAGGAAATCATTGTCTATGGACACACCACCCTGAACGCGCCCGATCTCTTCTGATCTCGGAAGCTAAGCAGGGTCGGGCCTGGTTAGTACTTGGATGGGAGAGGAAATTATTTGGGTCACCTTCATTAATGGGCTTAGCCCCTCAGGGCTGAGGGGGAGCCTCTGCGGACCCTGGCGTTGCCTCCCTCTGTGACCTCCCCAGCCCTCGGGTTCTGAGCTCAGCACAAGGCGACTCCAGGCTGGAGCAGAACAGAAGCTTCCCTCCTCTCTGGGGTGGTGAACCGAGGTCCAGCGTTCTTCTTCCTTTTGTTTTAAAAATATTTGACATCGGGGCGCCTGGGTGGCTCAGTCCGTTACGCGGCCGACTTCGGCTCGGGTCATGATCTCACAGTTCGTGGGTTCTGTGCTGCCAGCTCGGAGCCTGGAGCCTCCTTCGGATTCTGTGTCTCCCCCCCTCTCTCTCTCTGCTTCTCCCCTTTCAGTGATGGTAGCTGGGAAGAAGAGAAGACAAGGTTCAGAGCACAGGCAGAAGACAGAGCAGAAGACAAGGCTCAGGGTCAGCAGATCCGCACTGAGTTCTGGATCTTTCGCCAGCTGGCCGCGTGCGCCTCAGTTTACTCAGTTTACGGCAAACCCGTGGTGGTTAACTAGTCTGGGCGTGAGGGCTTACGGCCACACGGTGCCAGGCATGTGGGAAACCACCATAAATGACTGCTGTTGTCTCTACTGTGACTGTCTTGGCCCTGGGGCACTTTTTCTGGTCCGGGGCCGGCCTCTCGCAGGGGGCAAGTTAACCCAGAAAGTAGAAAGACGGCTCTTGGGAGCAGGGACATTTTTTTTCCCCCCTCTTCCATCAGGGTGAAGTCAGGGGACTCTGGAAGAGAGAGTGATATCATATCTCAATCTAGTCTTAAACAGGAAATGTTGGGAGATGAACATCCTGGTTTTATACGGATCACAAAACTCCTTCTTCAAAATTTTACGGGCAGGATGCAAGGCTTTTTGTTTCGGTCCGTGCCCCCGGGGTCATATCTTCTTTCCTTTGGACAAAAGAGCCCCGCCAGCCTGTTTTCCAACACAGACCACCCGTGCCTTTTGGACCCAGTGGAGCCTTGCTTTTGCAGCTGCAAATGATCTCACTATGAAGGTAAGGGTTCAGACTGGATAGGGATGGAATTTACGATGCTGTTAGAGGTCATACAAATGACAGGGGAGAAAGACATGGGAGAAACAGGGAACAGCTTTAGCAGCAGGCTGGAAACAAAGAGAAAGTCCACACGCAGACAGATGTCCGCCTGGTCAACTCACTGCTCATATCGAGTTGCTGGTGGTGAGTGGGACGCAGACGTACCCTTTTTCTCCCGCCTGCCTGGTGGCCCATTTTCCATATTGGGATCAGGCCGCTCTACCATCCGCACAGACCAACGCTTCCTGCCTTCCAGACCGTTTCGTGTGCACCCACAGTGTGCGCTGATTCTTGCTGTGTCGAACGGGGCTCATTCTGCTCTGCAACCTGCTTTTCGCCTTTCACTCCGTGGCGGAACATCTCCCTGGCTGTCTTTGGGTTCATGTTTCTGGCTGTCTCCCCGGGCTATGCAGCCGAAATAATACTTCTAATGCTGCCATAAACTTGACCTGTTTCATTCCACGCTCTGGGTCCTCCCATTCTGTTTTCCTCCACTTGATATTGTTGTTGATTTTGAAACTCAGAATCCAGCCTTGCTCGGGGTGGCGGGGTCTGAATCAGGCGCAAATGTGCCCTGAGCTTCTGGAAGGGAGGCGTCCACGTTGGGAACGGGCCTCTGCTTGCTTCCTGGGAGCAGGGTGGCCTCAGCCAAGGAAAGGACGTCAGAATCAGCTGGAAGACACTCATCTGGCAGTGATCTTTCCGAAGCCAAGAGTCGGAGGCTCAGTTTTAGAACCCTAAAGAAATGCCAGAGATCCAGCTTCTAAAGAAGGTAGAGATTCACCATTTATGGCCGGGCTTTTGTTGCCCGGTGGAGCCATCATGGGGGTGACAGTTGTTGTGGCCGCTTCTCTTGTCCACTTGGGTCTTTGTAAGAGAAGGAGAAGAGGGCAGAGGAGGAGAGGAGGGGATGGAAAGGCGGGAGGGAGGGGCAGAGAAGTGAGGGACTGACAGATGGAGAGGGGGTGTTGGGAGTGTGTGGGCTCAGGGATGGCTCACTCTTCTAGGCCCCCGCAGGGCCTGAGTTTCCTGAGCACAGGAATAGTGACAGTCCTCCCTGTACCCCAGTTTTAGCACAGGGTAGATGCTCTTGGGAAAGTTTGCCGAATGAGTAAGTAGTGGATTAGGTAGCATTGCTGCGGGCCTGTGCTGGGTTCCTGGAATATTCTATGGGGTTCCTGGCCCACGCTCCCCTTTTCTCCCTTCTGTTCCCAAACTGAGATCATGCAGCTCCCTGTCCTGCCATGTAGCTCAAGGTCACAGAAAGGGCACAGGCTTTGGAACCGGGCCATCTGGGTTCAGACCCACCCTTTGTCATGCACTGTCACTGAGCAGTAGGTTAACCTTTTACAGCCTCTGCGTTTCCTCATCTGTAAAATGGGCCGAACTGGCATGAAGAATAACCGAGATGATGTGATGGACGGAGGAGGGCTGGTCCTTTTCAAACTTCACCGTGTGCCGGAATCATCTGGAAATCTAGTCAACATGCAGATTCTGGTTCAGCAGGTTCAGGATGGAGCCTGGCATTCTGCGTTCCTAACAAGCTCTCTGGGAGGCTGCCGTGGCCGGTCCGTGGACCATCCCCCGAACAAATCCCCCCAAATGCGTTTTCTCTTCCTTCCCCCCCTGCTGCTCCGCTGGAACCTTCTGGAATGTTACCGAATGAACCCCCACAGAAGATCCTACCGCAGCGCGACCCCCCTGCCCCCAAGGCTCATTCCTTCCTCCCCAGAGCCACAGCAGTGCCTTCACTCTAGGTCTGATCATGGGGGTCGGCAGAACCGTAGGATCCCACGGAGATGTTTCGGAGGCTCCAGAAAACCACCTCAGGTGGAAAAATACTTAAAATTTTCAGCAACCGTTTTATCCTCTTCCGCTCCACAGGCTGCCCCATTATTCTCACCCATTTAACTGTTGCATCAGCCTCACGAAATAGGTTCCGTACTCATCCCCATTTTTCAGGTGAGGAAACTGAGGTTGGCGTTACAGGACGCACATCTGGTTCCAGAGGAGGTGTTTGTAGCCTCCGTGCAAAACAACACACATACGCAAAGGTAGCATGTTCTGGACTTGAACGCGTTGTAGACCCCACAGGGTGCCAAAGTGCTCAGCTTCTGGGGTAGGCGGGGCTTCGGTGGCCTTGGGCTCTTTCTCCCACCTCTGCTCTTGCAAAGGTTTTTTTTTTTTTCCCCCCTGTTCTACCGAGAAAATAAAAGCACTAGGGAGAAAGAAATCTTTTGCATGTTTCCCGCATCTACACCAGCTCCGGAGTCCTTGACTTTGCCAGTATACCCAGGCCTACGGTCAACGGGTCTTCTGCGCGTCAAATGGTAGCGGAAAAAGTCTCTGAAAAAGGTCCCCGGCGCACATCCGCTCCTACGGAAGCGTGTCGGCGTATACACCGCCGCAGCACTCAGGCATGGGGGAGCAATGTATTTCAAGGTCAACGAAAATCCCAGGCGAGGCTCAGGTGTGCTTTGGACAACTGCTTCCGCCGCAGTGTGCCGGTCAGGTAAGCGGCGTGCAGCGTATCCCGTTGTGAGAACACGGTGTTATTGTCCATTTCGGAGGCTTCTTGACTCTTAGGTGTCGCAGTGCTGACGGCAGATCAGGTGTCAGCAGGGATACTCAAGCTTCACGTTTGGCCTCCGCATAAAAAAAAGAAAAAAAAAGGAAAGAAAGAGAGAAATGGGGGAATTCTTCACATCTCCTGACGTTACAAGATGCATTTCCCAGGTGTTTTCTGACAAACGGGATTTTAACGGGCCGAGAACCCCATTTGCTGGCTGCCTGACTGGTAGTGATAATAGGAGGTAACATTTACTGAGAGCTTTCGATGTGCCAGGTGCTTTTCTAAATGCTGTATACGTACTCCCTCATTTAGCCTTTACTTAAGAACCTGGCAAAGGACCGGAAACACAGAGAGGTTGGCTAACTTGCTCAAGGTCGCACAGCTGGTCGATGGTGGGTCAGAGATTTGTAGCCAGGTATCTTGTCTCCAGGGTCCGCACCCTTGAGGCCTGTCCCTCTCAAGTTCATCTGGCAGAACCACAGACCCGGTCCTAGCCAGCTCTGCCTATTCGGTGCCTACCCCCAAACAGACGAATGCGTGTGGAGAAAAGCACGCAGCCACGCTGGCTCCTTCCCTTTGGATTCCTGAGCACGGATCTCCTGCGGGTCCTTATGCTGCCTGGTAACCACGATCCTGGTCCATCCACTCTCCCTCTCCTCTGGGTGACTTTTCCACACCCTCCCTCCCTCTCAGCTGACTACTTACTCCCAGCTTTGTGAAGACAGTCAAGTCAATCAGAGAACTTCCATGGGCTTTCAGCAACCAGCCTTGTATTTGTCCCGTTAGCGTTGACTCAGCTGAACACAAACGTTCCCTCCTCCTTAAAGCACTTTCCTCACTTGGCCTCCAGAACAGCCCCCTGATCATCACTCCCCATCCCCCCACCTGCGGGCCTTCAGTCTGCTCGCTGGGTGCTTCTCAGTCTGACCCCCTGATGCTGGGAGCCCCAGGCTCAGCCCTCGGACCTCTTCTCTGTCCTCACCTATCTTGTTGGTGATCCCATGCTGTCTCCCTCACGCTTTAAGCACTAGGTGATTCCCCGAGGATGGTTCCAGGTGAGACCACTTCCCTGATCTCCAGACCCATCTGTCTGGCTTCACGTAGACTTCTCCCGGGCATCTTGAAGTTGACACATCCCGGGGTGAAGTCCCCATCCACAGCCACCCCAAACCTACTCCTTTCTTAGTCTTCCCATCCTGGGTAGCTGCAGCGTCACCTTCCCAGTCCCTTGGCCAGACACTCTGGGATCATCCCAACTCCTCTCTTTCCTTCACGGGCTACATCCAGTTGCTCAGGCTCTCCTATCAGGTGTATTTCCAAAGCACATCCAGAGTCCCGTCATTTGTCACATTTCCACCACCACCCGCTCTGAGCCACTAACCTTCGCTCCTGGATGATTACAAACACCCTCCTTCTCCCTGATTTCCCCCTTATTCCCTACACTCTGCTCTCAACCCGGTATCCCAAGTGATGCTCTAACAACATATGGCAGACACGTTACTCCTCTGCTTAAAAATCTCCGATGGCTTCCACGTGGAAACCAAGGTCGTTTTAATGGCCTCCCAGACCCAGCATGATCTGCCCGGCCCTGTACCCACCCCTCCTCCCCTCTAGCTTGTTCCCTACTGCTCTCACCTTTGCTCACACCCTCCAGCTGCTCGACGTTCTTCCTCTTCCTGGTGCTGGCCCAATGCCAGGGCCACGGCACTGGCTGGGTGCCCGTCCCCAGCCTCAAGCCAGCTCCCCTACCCTTTGGACTTCTGCTCAGACCTTCCAAGTGAGGCTGCCTTGACCTATTTCAAACGAAACCACGCTCCCCTCCGGAGTCCCTAGCCCCTTCTCTGCTTTATTCCTGTGTCCTCTGTCACGACCACACTACAGATTTCACGGATTTATTTTCTTCATTGCTCATCTCTCACATGCTAAAGTTTTTCACCTCACATCCCCTGTGCTTAGAGCAATGACCAACACTTGTAGGCACTCACCACGTACTTCTGGATAAAAGGATGAATGGATGAACCTCTACACCACAGATGTGGTCTGGAATAGGATATTTGGTGTATTTCAGGTAAGTGTCTCTGGCTTCCTTTCAAGGCTCTGTAGCCCTTGGAAGAATAGCCAGAGGTTGCAAAGCCATCTTTCCTTCTTCTTTTTCTTGGTCTCTTTAAAATCTGTCAGCAGTCGCACCCTCTTCATCTGTGTAAACACGGGTTTCAAGATGCTGTACAACCAAAACTAATGAAAATTATCAGGCTGTTTTGATAAACACAGACAAAGGGAAGTCGGGGGTTACGGATGACAATTGCAGTTTTGTATCAACGTGAGCATCCCATTTATTTCATCAAAACTGCCTTGTTCTTATTGATTGACTTTATAATCAGTAAAGGTTGTAATCTGTATTCACAAAACCAACGCACACAAGTAAAACATCGCTTTTTAAAAATCAGCTTTGTATCTTGCGTTCCACGCAAGACTTTTTAAAAACAGCTAAAAATACGTGCGAAAACCACTGAGTTGTCACATGACCTCTGAAAGAGCTTTCTGTTTCTGAAACTGAGTTGACTGTTGCGTAGCTAGGCGGGATCGCGGGTAGATACTGGCATTTTCCCTAGTCAGTGACGGATCTTGCAACGCTGGCTCCGCATTGGGTGTCTAGAACTTTCCTCCTCCCAGGCCACACCCACCTGCCCAAGTTTTGAGGATTGATTTTCAACTGTATAACTCAGCACCGTGGACATTTACTTTCTACACTCCTAGAAAGCCCCGGAAGCAGAGTGTGTCAAAGCTAGAAGGACTTAGCGGTTCAGAGAGCTTCCTAGCGAGGGGAAGCAGCTTGATCAGTATCATACAGGCCCTTGTAAAGGAGCGAGTCACATTTGAGGATGTATCAGTCACTCTCAGTAGGATGAATGCACACGAATGATGTTATTTCCTGGATCAAGATCCTTCCGCGGCTCCTTGGCGCCTAAAGAAATAACCCCGTGCTCCTTTATGTGAAATGCGAGGTTTTTCGCATTCCTTTTCCGGCTTGATCTCTTGCCATCTCTCCCCGATGTTGAAGTTCAACCTTTCAAACGTATCAACTCATTTTTCCTTCTTCACGCACCCAAATCTTCCATGCCTCTTTAACTTTGCTTTTGGCATTTACCACCAGTGCCCTCCCTGCACATCTCTCAGGCTGTCATTTATTCTTTTCCCCAAATCTAGTTAGGGTGTCACATCCTCCTCCAGAGAAGCTTCCCTGCCTCCTTGTCCTTTTCACACCCTCCTCCTCTGTGCCCTGACTATTCTTCTATGAAATAATGATTCTGATAGTTGTCATTTATTGAACACCTACTAAATGCACCAGACCCTGGGCTGCACACACTGAACATGAACCTACTTGGGCTTCGCAGCCAGTCCTAGAGACAGCTACAATTAATCATCTCAATTTCACATGGGAAAGTGTAGGTGGACAGAAAGTACCTTTCCCAAGGTCACACAGCCAGAAGATATGCGTCTCCTCCAGAGACCGTCCGAACCACAGTTGGCTACGGAGTAGGTCCCCGGGGGGACTTGATTGCCCGGACTCTGTTTCGGTCCAGCCTCTCTGTTTACTGAGCCCATCGGGGTGCGTGTGAACTCACGTGGCCTTCCAGAGGCCTGTGTAAGATCTCCCCGTGTAAGCCGCCTTCTCGTCTCCTCTTGATAAACTCCTTGAAATCAGACAGCCTCAGAGCTGCCCGTCCTGTAGGATCTTTCATTTTTGTCTTGAAATTGTGGCAGGAAATGTCTCAGCTGTTGATATGTCAGAATGGAGTTTATTATCACTAGCAGACCTGATGTTGGGAGCGGTGCAAAAGATGTAGTAAATAATATGATGCCGGCTGGAGCTCATTCCGGCCTGTGAGGCCCAGGCATGTCCGAGGGGGAAATACACAGGGCTGTGGGAGAGTCGTCTTCGTAAATGCTGCAATTTTTTCTGGAGCTGTGCCTACATTTCCCAGGGATGGGACCAATACGCCCAATACATTTAATACGGTGTATTGGAAAAAGCTCTGGATAAAGAGTCAGAACAACCGAGTTTGAGCCTTGCAGTTGACCTTGGCAAAATCCCTATGGTTCTCTGGGTTTCCCTCAGAGAAGATAATGAAAGAACCTTAGCCTTGTATAAGCCATCTAGTTCAATCACTGTTCTGAGGCTTGAGTAGCTTTGCCTGCCTGCCTCCCTCCCTCCCTCCCTCCTTCCTTTCCTCCCTTCCTTCCTCTGTCTCTTTATCTGTATAAATGCACCTGTAGATATGTGTGTCTACATATATATATATATATATATACACGTATGAACGTATATCTGCATATGTGTATATCTACATACGCACATATATACAGGTGCAGATACACATATGGTGTCCCCAGTTGTCCCTCTTGCACACAAGGCTGATATGAGAGTGAAGAAGTATGGGGAAGCCATGGCCCTGTCACATCTCAGGCAGTTAGGAGCAGGCCCAAGGCTGAAAGGTCCTGGGGCAAGACAGAGGCTGGGGTGGAAGGGATGGTCCTGCCCCCATGGTGCGGGCTAAAGGAGTGAGGACAGGGAACACGCACATTTGGACAGAATGTGTGAGAGGTGGTGGATGGCACGAGGAGAGAGGGACAGCAGATGCATGAGAACAGCCAAATCACAGCAAGGTCAGAGCAGAACAGAGACCCCGGAGTTCCTGTAGCTGGCATTCAAAGCCCCTGGGGGACACAGCACTGTATCCCCCCGCTTGGGGCTCTCCCTAAGGCCTGGCTATTCTGCTTTCCCGAGCTCTGCAAATTTTTCGATGGAATTGCCTAATACCTAATGTATCAGTCAGCTCTTGCTGCGTAACGAACAAGGAACCATTTACTATTTCTCATGAGTCTTCAGGCTGGCTGGGAGGTCCGGTTTGACTGATGGTGCTGAGCTAGCTGGCATGTCTGTGGTCAGCTGGCAGGTCAGTGGGGGCAGTTGGCTCTGTATGGCCACGGTTGGGGTGCCTCGGGCAGGGGCAGGGTCCAAGGGAGACGGGGGGGGTGGGAACAGGAAGGAGAGGGAGGTGTGGAAAAGCGCAAGTGCTTCTTTGAGCCTCTGCTATGTCACATCTGCCACTCTCCCATTGGTGGAAACTGACTCCAGGCTCCAAACCCAGAACAAACTGCCAAGGCTGTGGACACAGTGAGGCCATCGTTTGGGGCCATTAATGGATTCAACCTGTTACTTCTGGGGTCACTTATGCGAACTTCTGAAGCAAGCACGCCAAATTAATCAGTGAAACAGGTGTTTACTGAGCCCCTACCACATCTGCACCTTTTTCTTGTATCTCGTGTGCCGGGGATTTGGAGGTGAGTGAAAGAGAATGCTATCATCCCAACTTCACCTCCAAGGTGAAGTCCTTAAAGAGGTCTCATCCCAGATCTCTTGCTTTCAGGTTTGCAAAGTGCAGCCCAGAGGGGGGCGGCGGGTCCGAGGGTGGGCACAAGGGAGGGGCCCACTGCTCTCCACCTCTACGGTTCTGTGTCCCCCATCACAATGGGGGAGAGCCCCTTGTGCAGGTGACCCTTGCCACTTGCCTTCCCTCTCCCACCCCCGCCCCTGCACCCCTTAACACGTGACTTGCAACAGAACCCCAGGCCTCACCCACATGGCCAAAAGCGTGAGGAGGCATGAATCTCCAAAGCTGCGGAGGGAAGGGCCCGGAGAGGAAATCTATATTCGAAAAATCGTTAATTTCACTTAAAAATCACGTCTGTGCTATTGACTATGTCTGCTGCTTGGAATTTAGTTTATGGTTCTACTTCATGGTTCAGAGGCTTGGCTGTGAGGAGAGTATCCGGGGAGAGAGTCGCTGATGCATCATTTTTTGTGCAGCCACGTAGACTGTTGTTCAGAACGGGGTGTTTTGGGGGAGGGAACTAATAGTCGCAGAGTCCTACGATGTCCCAGTGGGCATTCCGGTCCCCGGTTTATGGGTTAGGAGCTGCACCACAAGGTCTTGTCTTGCCCAAGGCCACAGAGCTTCAGAAGGCAGAGCCCCCACCAGGGTGGACCCTCAGCTCCCCACTCTTTCCCCTTGATCCCACTGACCACCCGCCAGTTGGCAGACCTCTTTTTGCCCAGGGGCTCATAGGGACCCCCGTCCAGTCCCATCCTCTGTTTTCTTTTCCTTCCCTGGCAGTGCAAGGGCTTTATTTTCTGAAAGCACAAAGTGTTCCCGACATAAAATCATCCCCGAGAAGATATACTTTCCTGGGTGACTTATCGTTCTTTGTGTTTTTAGTGCTTTAAGATTTTTATGTTTCCAATAACCCAAAGAAAGATGATGGATATATAATAACACTGAGCAATAACAGACTGTATTTACAAACACATATATATGCTCCATCAAATGTACATATTTTTATACCTCTCACCCATCTTTCTGGGGCAGCTGCATTTTTTGAATTACACGGTGTAAGCAATGAGCCCATCATCCTGTTCACACATCCATAAATTACCCAGAGGGAGCGGGGCATCCTGGAAGCATCCCTGCTTTAAATCACCTGCAAATATATTTCCCCCTCCTTTCCCCAGGATAGCTCACCTGGGAACAGGGTGGTGGCATTCTAGAGTGGGGGGGAAGAGGGCTGCATTAGGAAACAAGAGTCCCCCTTCTCTTTCGGACTCAGTATTTGCTGTGTGGCCCTGGGAGAGTTGCTTCTCTACTCTGGGCCTCAGGTCTCCCATCTGTGGAATGGGAAACTAAAACCAGAGATGGGAAGCCGTTGGCCCTGGGTTATTCAGCCAGGCAATGACAGCAGCGAGGCCAGATAAGACCGGGTCTCTCCTGTGTCCCCATGGCGTGGGGGCTCCGGAGGTCACTGGTGGATCCTTTCTACTCTTCCAAATCTTTCACTTTCGTCAGTGGTGTTTGCACACCCCTTTGTCCACGCACAGCCCGTAGGCGAAATCACGAATCCGTGGTCTGGAAGGGTGATGTTGCATTATTCATCATCCCCTGTACCGTGTGACTTTGTTTTTAGGGTTAATTTTAACTTCCTCATAAGCTGCAGAGGAAGCGGGACACCGAGGGGTACGTGTTTGAAGGTTGCCGAGGGCCAAGGTTAGAAATGGGGCACCACAGAGGCTACGTTGTGGAAGCTGGCCAAGGTGGGGTATGCCTTCAGGGCGGAGCATGGATAACCACCGGCGGGATCCTGTGTAAACGGAACTGCCTGCTGTGGTCACAGCTGAATTCAGCCCCAGCATCCAGGTTTTTCAAGCTCATCTTTAATTTACCCGCCTGGAGTTTTCAGGTCACCATGTATTATTCATGAGACCCTTGTGAATGTAGCGTTCGAGGCTCTGGATGAAGAGATGCCAGAACCAATGAAAACCAAAACCCAATTCCTAAAGAATTCCGAGGCACAGCCAGGTGACTCTCCAACAGGAGAGTTTTGGGGACCTCCACGCCAGCTTTTTCCTGGGCAGCATCTGCAGCTGAATCTTTGCTTTGGGGGTCTTCCCTTAGATCAGAGCTGATGAATAATTGAAACCTCTTCCCCCGCGTCAGCGGAGAAATGGAGCCCCGACTCTCCACTCGGTTCTCACCAAAGAGAAAAATGTGCCAATCGGTATGTTTTTGTGAAAGGTGCCCAGAGGGACCGAAGAGGAGGGAAATTACAATGAGATGAAAATGAGCCATTTTAATAGTTTATTGAAGAAGTTGTCAAACATCGCTTTGTCTTTTGTCTCCCTTCAGTCAGTTCCTGCCTGAGTCCTTGTGGGCTGTAGGCACCAGGCTTGATGATTCACACTTAACGCTCACAAGAACCTGGGTGAGGGAGGGACAATTAATGTCCCCATCTTACGGAAGAGGAAACTGAGCCTCAGAGAGGTCAAAGTTATTTTCTCAAGCCAGTTTACTGTGAGGCAGTTTATTTTGGGAAATGATCCCGGGGGTAGGAGAAGGAGGGACCATCCTTTTGGTCCAAGGATGCCTCTGTCACCCAAAGGATGACCCAAGGATGCCTGGTCAAAGGAAGTTAACCCCCCCCCCCACACTTCTGGTTTTATGCATTATGGGGATCAATCGTATGTGTTGACTTGACTGGGTCAGATGCCCAGATATCTGGTTCTATTATTTCTGGGTGTGTCTGTGAGTGATTCCAGAAGAGATTGGCATTTGAATCAGTAGACTGAGTAAGTAGATGACCGTCTGCAGTGTGGATGCTCATCACCCCATCTGTTGATTAGATACAGCAATTACATGGAGGAAAGGAGGATCCTCTCTCTCTCTGCCTGCCTGTTTAGGCTGACCATGGTCTTCTACTCTCAGACTGGGACTTCCGTCATTGACATTCCTGGTTCTCAGACCTTTAAACTGAGACTGGAAGCTACACCACTGGCTTGCCTGGCTCTGGAACTTGCAAAGGCATCCTGTAGAACTTCTCAGCCTCCATAGTTGCATGAGCCAATTCTTTGTTATCTATCTATATCTATCTGTCTATCTATCTATCTATCTATCTATCAATCAATCAATCATCTATCTCTCTATCAATATATCTACTTATTATCTATCTATCTATCTATCTATCATCTATCTATCTATCTACCTACATCTATCTCTCTATCTACCTATCATCTATCTGTCATCTATCTATCCATCTATCTACTTATCTATCATCTATCATCTATCTATCCATCTATCTACTTATCTATCATCTATCTATCTATCTATCAATCATTTATCTATCTGTCTATTTATCTACCTACCTATCATCTATCTATCTATCTATCTATCTATCATCTATCTATCCATCTACTTATTTATCATCTATCTATATATCATTTATCTATCATCTATCTACCTATCATCTATCTATTATCTATCTATCTATCTATCTATCTATCTATCTATCTATTGTCTGCCTACCTATTATCTATCTATCCATCTATCTACCTATCATCTATTATCTATCTATCTATCTATCTATCTATCATCAATCTCATCTCATCTCATCTCATCTCATCTCATCTCATCTCATCTCATCTTGTCTCATCTCATCTCCTGTTGGTTCTGTTTCTCTGGGAACACTCACTAGTGTATGCAGGCACCAGAATGACTGAATGGGCTCCCAAAGGCATCCCATGGGTACAGAGAAAGCTCAGGGGAGAAAGCAAGAGATAGCATAGCTGAGGTAAAGTTCTGTCAGGCTATAGCTACCTGTAGCCAGTTGCCACAGCAACAGCTGAGGCAAAAAAAAAAAAAGTGCACCAAGAGGAGGTAAGACAGGTTGTAAAAAATGTCTGACCCAGTCTATCTCTTACACCTGCTGTGCCAACTTTCGGTCCAGTCTATCCCAGAGTTCACGAGGTGGGAGTTGGCTGAAATCTCTGAGACAACACTCTATGTGGATGAATTGATCAAATTGCAGTTCCTACCACTGCTTCAGGTCCTCAGGGGAAGGGATCTTCGTCTCCTCTTACCTCCAGCCACCATTCTAAATTTCCCTTATTCTTGGCCAATACCCCAGCAGATGTCGGTTGTCTGCCTGGTGAAGAAACCCAAACCTTATTCCCCAAGAATCCGAGCTCCCAGTTGTTTTCTCCTGTCGGCCGGGACTGCTGCGATACCATTTTCAGCTACCGTGTGTCATGGGAGCACCGAGAGATGTCTCTCTGTGTTCCAGATGGGCTTCTTCCTGCCACGTCAGTAGAAGTATTGGGGTGAAGTAGTCATGCCAAACGTGCGTCTCCTTCTTCTTCTTCTCATGCCTCTCCTTCTCATGCCTCTCTTCTTCTTCTCATGCTTTGCCGTCTTCTTCTTCTTCTTCTTCTTCTTCTTCTTCTTCTTCTTCTTCTTCGTAAACCTTCCTCATCTATCCCGTGGGAACCAGGATGCAGGACAGGAAGCACAAAGACCACGAGTGTGTCACAAAGCAAGGGTGAGAAAGACCAACACTACTTTTACCCTTGATTCACCGGACCCGTATTTTCTAGTTCTCAGTGACCCAGATCCGGCGACTGGATCTGCAAGGCATTGTCCCAGAGGTGCCTCCTTCAGTGAGCCTTTAATAGACCATTTAAATGTTCAAGTATCTCCAGCTCATGCACACATTGTTGTCAAGGCTCTTCCCAAGGTGAAGCTGCGTGGGATCCCTCCTTCTTTAAAGCTATGATTGGTGATTCTGGCAAGACGATGCAGACAGAGACAATAAATCCATAGCTAGAGTGGATATCAATTCCCATATGGACCATTGCTGTCCTGTCTTCAAGAAAAGGAGGCTGACGTAATTAATCTGCCCCCAAGTGGCTAGCTAGTGTCCTCACGGTGGCATTTTCAGGGCTCATTTTCAGTCTCTGTTGCTGTTAGTTGAGGCATCCATTGGTAGTAGTAGCTAGGAAAGCCCCAATGAGAAGGAGCCCATGTTGCTAGGCCTATGGACCATCTCCATCCTTCCTATGTGGCCGCTCTGTGCTTAGACCAATTGCACGACACTCAGGTGGCCAAGGGAGGAGGCTTGAGTTGACTCAGTTGGCTGAGTCAACCTGTCTATTTAGTTGTTGGATGCTTCCTCCGCCTAGATCTTTTGATCTTTGTGAGACACAAATATCTGCATGTTGTGTTCCCATACCCCCAGATTCATTCCCATGCTTCTTCCCCTGTGCCCAGACTTCCTTGTTTCTAACCTCTGATCATGCTCCTTCTAGGCCCCTGACGGATCGTTGTCACTGCTCGGGAATCTATATACGATCGCACCTCAGCTCATTTGTGCCTTCATGCTTGGTGAACAACAAGTGTGCTCAAAATCTCGCCTATGGGGAGGAATTCTGTCCCTGCCCAACAACCCCCCCCCCGCCCCCCTTGAATCTTACTCAGTAAGTTGCAACCTGAGTAAGGTTGTAGAGTTATTGCCATTTCTTTTGAGTAGCACTAACATTTATGTGAACCAGGCCTACTTAAGATGGTCATAAGGAAATTCTCAGGGGGCCACGGGGGTAAGTGGAGGGAGAGATGGTACAGGAGATGAGAGGGGTTGTCAAGCTCCAACCACACACGTGGTTGCTGCAGCAAAGACGGGAGTAAGAAGATGTGTCAAGGGAATGCGAGTTGAGATGCTGAAGATATTCAGGGTTGGCATAGGATTTCCATTGTACTCACGGGGAGTCAGGACTGGGACAGCTAGTAACTATGGGTGGGGACAAAGACAGGCTGGAACTTTGATCCAGAGCGCCCCCCACCCCTCCGTATGCCTGGGCTTTTTACATATGTGCTAATATTTAATTTTCCCAACATTGCCATCAGGTATGTGGCATTATTTTCGTTTTACAGATTGGGAAACTGAGGCTCAGAGAGGGAAAGTCACCGTGACTCACCAGGGACACACTGTGAGTTAGTGCTGGAGAGGCACATCTTAACCCTGTACCAGCTTCATTCTGAAGACACTGCTCCATTGGTGGAACAAGGATTGCCTTCCAGAGCCCAGAATCCTTCCCTTTGTTGTATCTTTCTGAGCACAGATGTTCCCTAGGTCGGGGAGGACTTCACTACTGGCATCTTTTATATCCTTGGTTCTTGGGCTCAGCACCCACGATGAGCACACTCATGCAGCAGTCACGCCTTTGTGGCTCCTTTATCCCAAGGCGTCTGCTCTACGGACAGTATCTTCAATCCTCGGGTTGAAGAATTTTCTCCAAGAGTGTCCCTAAGGTCCCTTAGGCTCTGAATCTTTCAGCAATTAGCAAAGCTCACACCTCCAGGGTCTAGTTCTTAGCGGGATGACTTCCAAGGAATGACACGATCTGGTTTTTGTTAGGGATGACTTCCAAGGAATGACACGATCTGGTTTTTGTTATAGAAATCGTAAGAGCTAACATTCATTGGGCACCTACCATGTGCCAGGTGCTGTTCTAAGCACTTTACCTAGATCAGCTCATTTAACCTTTGCAGTAATTCTATGATGAACCTGCAGGGTTTATGTCCAATTTTCACTTGAAAGCAGCAAACAAACAAAACCTCTCGAAACCCAAGTACAGAGATGTTTGGTGTCTTGCCTGAAGTCATGTACCTAGAAGGGAGACAGGAAGTATTAACCCAGAGCCTGCACTGTAACTGTGACACATGCCACCTCACTTAGACTGCAGTTTGGAGAAGGACAGTAGGGCAACTGGGCTGGAGGTAGGGAGACATGTCAGTGCTGATTGCGAAAAGCCAGATGGTGGCCCGGACAAGGCTGAAGGAGTCTAGAATGGGGAGAATCTAGAATCCCGGCGAGTTATTTCGGTGACAGTCTCCGTAGGACCTGATGTCACAGCTAATTCTGTTGATGGCCTGCCCACCTCCCCAGAGGCTTACTTCCATCTGTGGTATCTGTAGATCTTTGCCTGAGGGCTTTCTCTGAAGCTGGGGAACTGCCTGTAGGTAAGACAGGATGTTAGTGCCAGGGAATTAACAACCCCCCCCTCCAATATCAAATGACTTGTGACTCTGAGGCTTGTTTCGACACCATTTCCTCAAGTTGCCACATGGAATTGAGTTTCAACTGCCCACAGCACAGATGGCTTGAGAAATGCATCCTTGGTTGATTTCCTTTCCTTCCCTGCCTCCCTCCCCCATTCCTTCACCTCGAGCTTCCTGCACCCCCCCAAACAACTACTTGTGTTTACATCCTTGTCTCAGGGTTTGCTTCTGGAGGAACCCAAACTAAGGCAGAGGCAGATGGCTGCGGGGAGTGAAAGATCAGGAAGAGTCAAAGATACTCCAGAAGGACCGGCTGTCTGGCTTGTGTGATGTTCTGGGAAGCCTGGAACTCTGTGGTAGGAGTGCATTTAGGAGGGCATGCGGGGTGGGGGGTTACAATGAGCTACATTTAGGGCCTGGAGGGTCTCAGCTGCCCGTGGGACCCCTCAGGGCAGCTGATTCACAGGCAGTTGGCTCTGGAGAAAGCTGAGCTTGGAGAGAACCTGTCGTTAGACTCATCAGGTCACTTCATGACCACCCCACGGTGTGGGCGTGACTGTCCCTGCACAGTCTCCTGAGTCATGTCAGATCTTCTCCCCAACTCCTACCCAAATGGAAGCATAGAACGTGGGGGTGTTTAGGTGGGTGGGAGCCGAGAAAGCGGTGCTCAGGAGGAAGAGGAGAGGAGCACGTTTACACTGACGAACGTTTATTGAAGTTCTATCAGAGGGTGCAAGCACATCGTTGATACATTTCCAAAAAAAAAAAATATAATAATAATAAAAGAGAAAAAAAAAAGACATTTGGGAGATGTTCCCTGCCTTGCAGGGGGTGTTTTTTAATAAGTGATGTGGTCAGGATGTTGGTGTAATTTTTCTCAGCTGGTGCTGCAGACGCTCTGTTGGAGAAGTCATTTGGGTTTCATAAAGGCCAACATGGAGATACCACCAAGTCTCATTTGCATCCTACACTCTCAAAGCAGGATGTGACTTTGACGAGGTCTGGTCTAATATCCTACCCCACTGATGCTGGGGTTCCTCTGGTGCATCCCTGCCTCAGGAGCTCATTTCTTCACAAGGTCCACCATTTCAACATTTCCAAGGATTTCACTGTTAGATAGCTCTTTCATCAAGCTGACATATGCCTCTCCATCACTTTGGCTCATGGGCTCGAACCTTGCTCCTTCCTTTCCCGACTGACTTCCTCTCCTTCCCGTGGGTAGGGGGACTTGTAGGGAGCTGGAGGTAGTGGCTTGCCAGAGCGGGTCTTCTCTTGTTTGGACTGAATTGCTTTGGCAGTGGTGTTCCCAAAGTCGGAGACTCAGGCCTTCCTAGGTAATGGTCAACCCAGAGTCAAGAGCTCAGGCCAGAAAGTCAGACAACCTGGAAGGTGCGGACTGCCATGTAGGCTGCTCAACCTGTCATTCCCATTGTAGACATCCTGTGCAACCATACCTGGCAGCCTTGAAGGTGGACCTTGACCTCTCCTCTTCTCAGCATGGGAAGCAATATTCTCAATATTCTCAATATTGCCGATGCTGGTCCCTCTGTGAGAAGCACAGTGGCTTATGAGATAGAGAGGGACTGACAGAAAGACAGAGAGAGAGAGAGAGAGAGAGAGAGAGACGATGTCTATAAAATCAAAGTGAATAATTCTATGTTCACCTTGGCTCTCAGGCCAGAAGACTGGCAGGCATCTCTAACACCTCTTTTCTCCTCCCCAAGTCCTGTTGTGTTTGCCTCCTTCTAAATACATCCCAAACCCACCTGCTGGTCTCTGTCTCCCCTTTGCCATTTTATCCGGTCCACCATCATCTGGATTAACAGCACCCTCCCGGCTGGTCTCCCCCACGCCTTCCGGTCTGTTCTCCACACAGCAGCCGGAAGTATCTTCTTCAAATTCAAATTCACCAGATCTCCTCCCTGTTTAGAATTCTCCAGGGCCTTCCCAATGTTCTTAGGGCAGAGACCAACATTTTCAACAAGGTGTCATGTGATCCTCTGTCGAGGTTCCCTGTCGAGCTTCTCCCCAGCTGAAGGGCCACCGTGACCGGACTGGCGCCACAATGGGGAGTGCGAGACTTTAGAACAGGGTTTTCGGCTTCAGCACTGCTGGCATTTTAGGCCAGAAAATTCTTTGTCGTGGGGGTTGTCCTGTGCATTGTAAGCTCTTTGGAAAGATCCCTGGGCTCTACCATTAGGTGCCATAAGCACCCCTACCCCCCGTTGTGACAATCAGAAATGTTTCTGGACATTGCCAAATGTCCCCTGGGGGACCAAATACCCTCCCGCCACCAGTGAAGGACGTTTGCTTTGGGAGAGAGCCTCAGACTGAAGTCCAATCCCAACGCTGTCTCTTGTTAGCTGTGACGTCTGGTAGGCCACTCAACCTTTCTGTGCCTCAGTCTCCTCATCTATGAAGTGGGGTTACCAATGGGGGGCAACCACACGGGGATACGATGATCACATCAGGTCATTTGTACCCAGCATGCACGCAAAGAAGCGTGTCGGTAAAGCGCTCCGTGCCACGCATGCAAATGTTCGATAGATAAATAAATAAATGGCAGTTAGTTCTGTCGCTATTATTGCGTTTGGTTTTCTCCACTCAGAACTGGCGGGGGGGGGGGCTGATGTTGAAGAGGAAAGGTCCTCAGATACACACAACTGCCCCCCCCACCCCGCCGCCCCCTTAAAAAACAGCAGCCCCTTCTCAAGCCAGGGAAGAAAATCAACCTGCATTTTTTTTTTCCCTAAAAACTCCATTTCTTGAGGGAACGAGCATAAATGATCTCTTCTCCTTCGGGAAACAGTGGCCTTTTCCAGGGGACGGTTTAATCTTTTGGAGACAGATGAATATGAGCCGCCGTAATCCTGCAATGCTACAGGGAGAGCTGGGGAGAGGGAGAGAATTTCAATAGGGCCTTGGAGACTCTCGGGGTATTTCAACAATAGCGCTTGGTGGCTCGAAGTCCGCCCCCCCATCCCCGCCCTCCTGGTGACACATTCCTGGAAATAACAACTCAGGCTGATAAGAGGGAATTTCAAGGGTGGAAAGGGGGAAGGTCAGGTCCTTCACGGGGTTATGCCCAGTTCTCCTTAGCAAGCAGGGGTGAGGATGTGCCTCATTTGCTCCACCGGATCCCCTCTCTGCCCTCCTCCCCGAAGCTCTGTGTGCTGGGAGGCCGGCCCTAGGGACTGCCTCTTCGGCCCCTTGCATGTTGGATTCCTATTGGATTCAGCCCCTGGGAGGCAGCATCAGGGGACCCAAAGATGCAGGCAGAGAGAGCAGATGAATTTTCCTTTCCTTTCCTTTCTCTCCAGACCAGCCCCTGCGAAGCTACAGGCACCTGCTCCGGGTTTGGGTAACTGCTTCCTTCCCTTTCCCGCTCCGACCTGGGAGTGGTGACTCCACACTACTGTGCTAACCCTTGTTGGTTTTCTCTAGCCTTGCCCTTGCCTTTGTAAACAAGAGACTTTATTAAACAGAGGCTCAATGACCATGTTTGCATATGCCGCTGGTTTCCTGCTGGGCCTCTGATACCAGGAGCCCAGAATAAAAAAAGAGTAAATTCCAGTCATGGATTGATTGTCCCGCAGGCTCTGGGTTTTTATGGACCCCGTTTGGCTCATCTCTGACTCTTCGCTATGGCACCTGGCACAGAGTAGGTGCTCAGCGAGTGTCTGTTGACTGGAATTAGTGGGATTTCTAGTTAATATAGGAAAGAGCAGTCAGGGCAGACAGCTCCTCCTCCTCGAGTTTGTCAATAACACGCTGATGCTGTGGGCATCACAGGGACATTTTGGTGAGAGGCAGGAGACGTGAGTGGGTCCTGTGATCTAGCCATGCGGTCTTAACTCAGGGTCCTGCTGGGCCTGTGGAAGGTCCCGAGGGAGGGCAGTGACCTACCGTGCCACGTTTGGGAAGAGCAGCCTCCTAGTGGAAGCTCTGGTGACGCGCGGGTAGGAAAGGCTCAGAGAAGAGAAGCTACCCACCTAACTTCACGCAGCCAGAGAGGCAGAGAGAGCCCAAAGCTGGTGACCTAGTCACCAGTGATAGAAAACACCTTGCTATGGCCAAATGCGCTTGTAGCTTACCTCGGTTTTCACAACGACCTTGCAAGCAGGATGCCATTAGGTGTAAAACGGAGGCTCAGCGGGGTGAAGTGACTCACCTAAGGTCACACAGGCAGGAAGACGCAAAGCTGGGATTCGATTCTGACTTTAAAACCGTGTCGCTCTGCTTCAGTTTGCTCTCTGTGGCCCCTCAGGAGGGTCTAAATCTCCTCTCCTAGAATGTGTTTCCTTCCAAGAGGGCCTGTTGAGTCTCAACAACAGGTTGCGATTTGGGGCGCCTGGGTGGCTCAATTGGTTGAGCGACTGACTTCGGCCCAGGTCATGACCTCACGGTCCGTGAGTTCGAGCCCCGTGTCGGGCTCTGCGCTGACAGCTCAGAGCCTGGAGCCTGCTTCGGATTCTGTGTCTCCCTCTCTCTGCCCCTCCCCTGCTCGTGCTCTGTGTCTCTCTCTTTCTCTCAATAATAAATAAACATTAAAAAAATTAATAAAAACAGGTTGCGGTTCAGCTAGAAAGAAAGAAAAAATACATACATCGTAATTTTTTTTTTTAGTAATTTTAATCTCGGGGAGCCTAGGCAAAGACCGACCAACCCGCACGGGTACTGGGGAAGCAATGGCAAGCAGTAAATGGAGACAAGGAATTTTTAGAAGTATAGGTTATTGGACAGGGACTGGTAAGGAAAGGCTAGTCAACAACGATCCTTTGAAACTAGTTACCTTGTGGTCTTCCACATCTTGGTACCCTGGATGCGGAAGCTGGACCTTCCACAACAATTTCAGACAACAATCCAGATCCTACTACTACTCATTCTGCCTCTGGTCTCTCTTCTCTCAGGGCCCCCATCCTTTACCCAGCATGTGACCCTAATTCCGTCACTCTTCATTCAAAAAATACTTATTGGGCACATACTATGTGCCAGGTGCCATCCTAGCTGCTGGAATCTACAGCAGTGAACAAGTCAGACAAGATCCTCCCCTCCTGGGTGCTCCCATTTTAATGAGGAAGACAACAGACACATAATAAACAGATGAAGGAAGGTAATTTCAGAGAGAGAGGTGCTATGCAAGCAGTAAATAAAATAGGGCAATGTGACAGAGGGAGGCTGGCGCAGGAGTGGAGACCCCAGTGGGCAGGTGCATGGATTAGATTTGGGGGATTGTGAGGGGAAGTAAAGAATCCTCCTGGTCATGGGCAAGCTGTCGGGATCACCTGTCTGGACCCCGTTTAGGCTCCCAGGCCACCATCTCAGTGCGGGCAACACAATGATATTCCTTGTCTACCTCGTGCTGGCCGTGAGGTGCTCTGCCTCTCTAGACCTTCCTCTTCTTCTCCACTCCAAGGCTGAATGACATCTTCTTCCCGACACTGGGCCACCTTGCTCCAAGGTGGACATCTCTTACCTTCGCTTCCAGGAACAATGTAACTCTTATTTTTTTCCCCAAAGAAGTTGGCAAGAATATCTATAGGATCTCAAGCTTTCCTTGCTGTTCCTTCATGGCCAAGGAGATTAAAGAAACTAGGGAGGATGGGATTATTCTAAATAGTGACCCGGAGAGACCTCCTGGCTGATAGAGCCCCCCCCCCCCCCCCTCCCAGTCATGCCCCACCTTGCTTGGAATTCTACTGTTATCAGTCCCCCCCTTGAGGTTAATCAGGGCTCTCTTCCCATGCAAATGTGTCTCTAGGATGAGCTTTGCACCTTAGTCGCCACCTGCGGGTCAACCTCTTTGTCATCCCTAACAAGGAAATCGGCCAGTCTGAAAGCTAGGTACCTGGGGATGGTGGAAAGGGCACGGGATTTTGGAGCCAGAAAGATCCACCTTCGATTCTTTGGACTACCACTTGCCAACTGTAGGAGCTCGAAAACATTCTTCACGTCCTTGATCTTGCGTTTCTCTTTTGTGACGCTCAAGCACACCAACCTTGCAAGGTTATTATCCAAAGATTAAAGGCAGTCTAAGTGGATACCCAGGGTGGCAGTGGCCCGCGGTTTGGGCCACAGTGCTCCAAGAGATCCCTTCCTTTTCTTCTCTTGGTCTTTGGCTCGTGCTCCGTCCTGTCTGCCTGGCCTGAGCTCCTACTTCTCCCTTGGTCTCGCAGGGGTGTTGAGCGAGTCTTGGCTGAGACACGGCCTATGGCAACCTCTCCTTGCAGAGGCTGCCAAATGTCAGCCCCTCCGTAATAAAACTTTCTTTCCCCCATGGGCTTGGAGGAGGGCTGGACAGTCTGATTGTGCCCGTCCCTCCATGATTAAGGTCTGCAATCAGCCCAGCTGCTTGATGGAATCTGAGCCGGCTGATTAGCAGGGCGCACTCTGGCCTCAGGTTAATGGATGATTTCACACTGTGGCTGCAGAGTAATTACCAGTTAAAAGGTCTGAGGCCAGGGCTCTGTGGTCTTGGGGAGGCCTGGGCCCATTGAAATGCAGAATCAGGGAAATAATCTTATATCAGCCAGCAGCGGATAGCCAAGGTGGGGGCCCAGACCCCACGGATGTGGCCCCAGAGCTCTAGGCTCATTCTCCAGGTGGCCAGATGGTCTTTGCTTGTCTTGAGGGAGACAGCTCAGGGATGTGGCAAGAGGGGAGCTTGCAGGGTCAGACAGACTTGGGGGTGAATTCCAGCAGGGACCGTCTACTGCTCAGGGGATCTTTGGCAAGGCACCTAAGCTTTTTGAGATTCTGTGTCCTCATCTATGAAGTGAAGTTAAGAACGCCTGCCTCCTAGGGTCAGCGTGGAGCTTACTCAGGTCATATGAGGCATAGACGAGCTCAGCACAGAGGCTCTCTTCACCTTCCTTGTGGTTTGTGTCTCTGGTTGGTCAGTGCTTCTCCCGATTCTCCGTGAAGACTGCTCTTGACAATGGATTGACCTAACACGGATTTACCGAACATCGATCGTGGGCCAAGCCAGGATGCCAGGTGTAGGAATAAGACACTATCCCCAAATTCCATGGAGCTTATGGTCTTGTGAGGTCTTGTCAGGCTAAGAAATAAGCTGCTGGAACAATGCTGTGGGAGACAAAAACCAGGAGCTGGAGTGCTTGCC
Organism: Panthera uncia; assembly: GCF_023721935.1. Classification (NCBI taxonomy): domain Eukaryota; kingdom Metazoa; phylum Chordata; class Mammalia; order Carnivora; family Felidae; genus Panthera; species Panthera uncia. Next base: position 77,220,280 of record NC_064807.1, on the reverse strand, counting down.
TGAGCCACTGATGAGTGAGGGAGAGTGTGAATGAATGTATGAATGAGGGAGTGAGCAAGCAAAGGGAGAGTGAGAGAGTCAGTGAATAGAGGGATCACTGAATGTGGGAATGATTGGGGGGTTGACTTAGTGATTAAACGAACGAAATGTGCGGACGGAGGGATGAGGGCGTGAGGGAACGTACGAGCGACGGAGAGAATGAGTGCATTCGGGGCTTTGCTCTGACGTCACGGTTTGAGGACGAGCTATCTCGTTCACCTTCTTGACACCTGTAATCTCCCTCTTCCCACCCCAATTCTCAGTCTCCCCTCCCTCCTCTGCTTAGTTTTATTTTATTTTATTTTTTCATAGCACTCAATGCTCTCTGGATGTATATAATTTCCCAATTTGGTATACGTATTGTTTATGGTCTGTGTCTTCCCTCTTATCCACGGGGGCAGGGATTTTTTGGGTCTGTTCGTTTCTGTGTTCCTAGGACAGTGCCCTGTATGTAGTAGGGACTCAGTAGATGCTAATGGAATGAATGAACTACGTGAGAAGTGGAGGAGGTGGGGGAGAGGGTGTCTAGAGCCTGAGCTTCTGGGTCCCATCCCCAAGGTCCCACAGCCACGTTTTCCAGATCTTTCTTTCCAGAAGTCAGCATCCCTGGCCCTGGATCCCCAGAGATTCAGTCCCGGGTCTCCTGGGCCCCACCCTGGGGCTGGCCTTGTGGTGGGTGATGTTGGCTCCTGGAAGAAGGGAGGGAGGAGAAGAGAGGAGGCAGCGGGAGGGCACGAGCTGCCGGTGAAAGCAATTCTGTCTCCTCCAGCAAGCTCAGCAGTGGCCACTTGTCAGAAGAACCGGCAGGGGAAAGAAATGACAAAAAAAAAATCAGGTCCAATTTATCACCTTGAAATCGTGTTGAACAAGCTACCGGAGCTACTTGGGTTTGAAGAACTCCCCCTTTTCCCCCCTGTACAGAACAAACACCACTAAATGCCTCTCGGCCCGCACAGCTGAGTGTTGGCGACGTTTCTGCCAATTAAAGGGCTCCCTGCCGTGGGGGTTGATCCACGGGGGCTGTCGAGGGGGGCTGGTGGAGAGAATGGAATCATTAAAATGGGAGAACAAAGAAGGCAGGACAAGTTCAAATGGGATTAAGGCATCGAGAGAAAGTCTGCCTATCTGGGGCATTTATGCCCAGGGTTGGGCTGGGTGCCTCTAGTAGAATTTACCTGTGGCCCTGGCAGAAGGTAATGGTGGGATGTGGGGGGGGGCGGGAAATGGGGTGTACACGCAGGAAAGGCTTTCAGGGCCCCCCAAGTATCTCCATGTCTACTGAGCTCTTTTCCTCTCAGTTCACTTCCAGGGAATTCCAAAGAATGATGATTGAAATGCTCCCCAGACCCTGTGGATCCAAGCCCTGCCTCAACCCAACCAGCTAATCTCCTGCGGTCCCCCGAAAGTCCCTGATGACCACTGTTGGCATGCGTCCGGTGACAGAGAGCTTCTTCCCTCCTACGGCGCACCTTTCCCATCTTGGTTTGACCCCCGACTCTACAGAGTCCTTTATGATGGCAGTGATGACACAGAGTCTGAGTTCACTGAGCATTTACTACACACTGGGTGCTGTTGTAGGTGCTTTCTAGGTATCGGTTCCTTTACGAAATATTCAACTCTTTCTCGCCCTACTCTCCTCTTTGCTGTCCTCTCCCAGCCTCCAACTCCTCCCTCTCAGGGCCTTTTCAAGGGCCGTTCCCTCTGTCAGGAGCACCGCTGTGGGGTTGAAACAGGATCATGAATGTGGAAGGACCTGGTGCCTTGCTTCCCACAGTAAGGGCCCAGCCGATGACAGCTACTGTTATTGTTCCCCCCCCCCCCCCCGTACCAGCTGCTGCTGGCTGTGAAACAACCTATGTGCCTTCTCAGAGGCCCGCCGCTATTAAATTTCTGTTATTTCCCACCCGTATGTCATCGTCACCTTAATTAACATTAAAGGCAATTATATCGCGAGTCGCCTATTTTGTGCCTGGCGTTGCATCAGTTGCTTTACATCCGTCTGTTTCCGAATCTTCCAAATAACCTTTCCCGTTGAGGAGACTATGGCTTAGAGAAACAGAAGAGCCCGCCTAAGTCTGCACAGCTTCGAAAGGTCCCAGTTCGGGATTGGAACCTGTGTTTGGCTGACTCATAACCTGGGTGATTTTTATCGGGCCACACACGGGTCCGTGCATCCTTAGTTTCCAATGTCTTCTACCAGCCTCCGTGAAATCCTGACTGCACATCTGACGGTGAGGCCTTTGGGATAACTGTAACAAATCTAGGTTTAATTCAGGACTGGCTTCTGTGGAGCTTGTGGTCATCTCTTACTATTAAATCTTTTTTTATATAAACTTCTCCTCACCTATGTTTCTTTCATCTTGGGCTTAGGCAGTTGGCTTTGGGATCAAAATGCAAATGTTTTACATCCATCCATTTTTATACACCCAGTGCTGCCCAGATTCCAGACCCTGCCTCACTCCTGGCTGTCCCCCTACCCCTCGAGATGGAGTCCCCTGAGCCCTATCTGTGACTACATCCTGCCATCTGGGCTAGGCTATCCCTGACATGAGCCCCTCTCCCTCCACTTCCATTCTGGCCCAGCTACGAGGAGTGTTTTCTATGCCAAGTCACGTTTCCATCTGGTCACCTCCTGTTTACTAAGCCCTTCAGTCTTGCTACTGCTTGGCTTTGTGACCGTCCCTCGCCACCCCAAGATATGTTGATTGGGACCAGGACTAAGTTGAAAGGTGATCTCATCTATAAAAGCTTTCCTGACTCCAGCCCATTTTTCCTACTGGTAGAATTGGCCTCACTCTCCTTTGTGACTCAGGACACTGGGCAGGCTCCATTCTGCATGCACATCTCCAGTGTTTTCATTTCTCTGACCCCAGATATTGAAATGAGGCGATTTCAAGCTAATTCCTTCTGGTCCCACCTTAGTCAGATGTTGAGACTTTTCAATCAGGTCATGATCATTCCATGTAATTCCCAAGGCCTCCACCCTTTTCTTTGGGGGTCTTTGCAGGTGTCAAAGACCCTGAGATGGTTTTCACGGAATGGACCAATCATGGGCATCATCTGTGGGGCACAGACCAAACCCACTGCAACCTGGGTGACCATGGGTTGATGGGGCTAACCTCTGGCCAATGGGGACCCCCCCCCCTTAGATGCTACCAAGTCAGTTTGTGTTCCTGTATCCCCTGATTACTTTAGGTTCAAGATCCTTTTCTTCACCTAAGCAATTCTCTACTCCACCCTTTCTCATCCTTATGGTCCCTTCCCAAGTTCTTCTCTCTCCTTCTCCATTCTTCTGTCCCTTACGTGGTCTCTGCAATCAGAAAATCTAGCTCTGCTGCTGTACATCTGATTCCTTTTGCATTTGACCACGTTCACAGTGACCTCTGGTTTATATTCTTCAGAGGATGACTTATACCTGCCTGTGCAGCCTGGGGAGTGTGGGAGAGGAGAGAACCTTCGGGTCCAATGGAGAGAATTCAGTGATCCCCTTAGAGTAAGGATTTGGTCTCATTTGTCTTTCGCCCCATAGTACTTATCCTGGTATAAGGGCCACAGCAGGTGTTCAACGAATGCCGTGAGCAATGGAATGAATGGCAGATCTGCTTTTCTGGAGAGTGCTAGGTCACTATTTCTGGATGTTGCTGCTGGACACCTGGGACCATGCTGACGCCTCCAAGGAAGCTGAGGCTCAGAAAGTGTAAGCATTTTCCCCAAATCACCTGAGTAGCCACCTGAGTCATAGGAGGTGGAGCCTGGATGCAAACGCTGGTTTTTGGGCTGATGCTCTGCCTCCTCAGTTTCCCAATTTCCCTAAAAAGCTATGAAAAGTACTCTAGGTCTGCTTCCAATAACCTGCTGTTACACTTCTTCTGTATCTTCTGTATCAGTTTACTCATCTATAAAATGGAGATAATAATAATATCTACCTAAGGGTTATTGTGAATTACTACATAATTTAATATGTATGTAAAGCTCTTAGTTACAAGGCTTGAACCTAATAGCATTATATAAGGATTATGTGTTAGCCATTACCATTATTGTTGTTGTTGTTGATTACAGAGCAAAAGTGTATTTTAATATTCTACTCATTCTTCGAGACCCCACTCAAAGGGCACCTCTTCTGTAAAGGGCACCCTCATTTCCCTCCCCTGGTCAGAATCAGTCTCTCTTTCCTCCTTACTCCTACAGTCCTTGGTCTGTTTTGTCCTTTGTGGAGTTTCTATGGGTGTCTTTTACTGGTCTGATCAGCATAGGCAGTGAGTGCCCCATAAATACACAGTGAATTAATTGTCCAGGGCAAAGAGGAATCATCTTCATTCACTAAACCTGGGGGGATCCTTGGGCTTTCTCCAGAAGAGTGAGGGTTAAGTCAGTCATTCCCAGAAGAAGCTGGAAGGTGGGCTTTTGGCTCCAAGAAAGCCTACTTCTGTCTCTGCTTCCAAGCATTCATCATCACTCCTGCCTCTTGCCTAATGAGCACCCAAAGTGATTTTCTATTGCTTGTAATTCACCAAAATTGTTCTAACATTTGGAAGGGCCCGGAAATTGACAGCCTAATACCCCAGCGTGCCTGTCTGTCTTGATGATTCGTCGAAGGATGAGCTGATTGCTTCTCCTGCAACAATTATCTTGGAGCTTCACACAACATCAGAGGCAACGAACAACTGAAAAGTTTAGAGACTGGGACCGGAGGAAAGAAGGCAGGGAGGGCATCTGGGAAAATTTGGGAGAGTAGCTGCACTTGAGGTGAGTTGGAGGCTGACCTCAAACTTGGGGAGGGGAACGGGTAGGAACCTGCTTCCTGTGCTAACTACTCCCGGTTCTCAGAAAGTCTCAAGGACTGTTGGAATCTGATGTGACACGAGAGATAGAGTTTTCCCCCCTCTTAGAACTCCCCGGGGTCTTCTAGAATTTCCTAGCTCCACCTTCTCATTTAGTAGATGAAGAAACTGAGACCTAGACGGGGGAAGGGGTTGACTTCGCAGAACGAATGGCCAAAGCGGGATTGAAGTCAGATCTCCTGTCAGACCTGAAATGGGCTTTACAAACATCTTGCTGTTGCTGAGAACATTATCAACAGTGTAAGTAAACACTTGGCCCGGACAAGGTGCCCTAGGAGGGGCTGGTCCCACTTTACCACGGGGTGGTGACAAGGCCATGCAGTCTGGGGCCAGGTGCCGGGAGAGACACAAGCGGAAGACAAGACACGGACCCTCTGACCTGGAAGCCCCAAGGACTCACCTGTAGGCCAGGTCCTGCCCAGGGCAAGGATAGTGTCTCAGATTTCTCCGCTGCTCCTGTAAAGATCAGTCCACCACAGAAGCCTGAGGTCCTATCTCTTCCCATGCCCTCAAAGAACCCCACCAGATCCTTTCTTTCTTTATCCAGTATCACCGATTCCTCTGTACTGGGCTGCTCCCATGGGCGTACAAGCGTGCCTTTGTATCTCTGTCAGCTTTCTGCACTGTTTATCTGCCTCCCTTCGAAACAAACTTCTTTGGAAGTCGTCTTGGCACTCTCCACTTTCTCAGCTCTCGTTGCCTCCTCAGTCCACTCCAATCATCCCACCTCCTTCCACTGGCCTGCTTGTATCACAAAGGACCAGTCTTGCCAAGGCCAAGGCCAGCTCCAGACATCACGGTGCTGGGTTCTCTGCAGAACTGAACATGGTCACTTTTTACCCTTCACTCTTGTACCCACTTCCCCTGGCCTTCTGTCTACCTCCTTGGCCCTCCCTGGCCGCCCCGCTGAGGCGTCTTTGCTGGCTCCAAGGACTTTTCGATGCCAGGGGACCCCAGGGCCCTGTCCTGTTTCTTTTGTCTAGCTACACTTGCTCCCTGGATGAGCTCATCAAATGCTGTCTTTTGAATGCTGAAAGACGCTTGATTTCATATCTGATTTTATATTTTAAGCCTGAGCTTCTACAATGAGATTTGAACCTTTATATTCAAGTGTCTACTTGAATGCTTGAACATGTCCACTGACTTTATTCTTGTCTCAAAACCTCTGCATTGCCTGTGACCTCTGCCTGGTTGTCACCTCGTCTTTCAGATTTTAACTCAAATGGCACTGTTTAGTGATCCCCTTGCCAATGACTCTGGCTAAACCAACTTCCCAGGAATTCTCTTAATTGATATTATGCTCTTTATAATATGGATCGATACCTGAAATTTTCTCTCCCTCCCTCCCTTCCTCCCTCGCATCCTTCTTTCCTTCCTTCCTTCTTCCCTTCCCATCCTGCCTCCTTTCCTCCCTCCCTCCTTTTTCCTCGTTTGCTATTTCACCCAACTAGAAACTAAGCATAACAAGGACCTAACAAATTCCTGTCTGCCTTGTTCATAATTGTCTCCCCCAGGTCTAGAACCATGCCTGGCATATTGAAGGAATGTTATGATATTTGCTATCTGATACTCTGATATTCCTAAATCCCATTTCTAGAGGGAATTAGATGAAGCCGGGGTGCCCAAATGTGTGTCAAATACCAACCTGCTCCTAACCACCACCAAGATGACTTGGGGGACCCAAGAGATCAAGCTGGGGAGTCAGGGAGATATGATTCAAATTCTGACTCTGTCATTTCCGACTGGATGAACTCAAGACGGTCCCTTGAGCTCTCTGGACTTTGGTTTCTTAAATATAAAATGAGGTCCTCAGTCCATGGTAGGTATTAATGTCCACTTGAAGCCATGGCATCCAGAGCTGGATGATTTGCCAAATCAAGGCCCAATGGAGTGGAGCTGTCACCTCCAAAAATCTGAATGCTCCCTGTGCCTCCATGAACACATTCTTCTTTTTTTCTTTTGGCCGTCACATCAAACATCTGATAAGTCAATTTGGGGAGGGAACAAGAGGAAGCATTTTTAGCCCTTTAGTGTCCAATTTAGTTTCGGCTCAGGGAGGATGGATCTTCTGCTCTAGAATCTTCTCCCCCTGAGGAAGCACCATCAGCAGTGCTCCCTCCTCCCTTTGGAGGCCTTCCTCATGGTTACCTTACAGAAATGCCGTGACCTTCCACATGTCAGCTCTCTCTGTGTGGGAGAGGAAGCGTCCAGTCTGAGGGCAGACGGTCAGCCAGCACCCAGCTCACTCTCCAGCCTGTGATGGGGGAGAGATGGATGTATTTCCTCCTTCCTTATAGCTGTTTGGGGCAGACCAGGTGGAGGAAACCCAAGCTGTTCCTAGCTTCCTGGCCTCACCTTCTTGACTTCAACTTTGACACAGAAACCTTGCTTTGGGGGTGGTTGGCTTTTCTGCTAGTATAGCCTGCTTGCTTCTTCACTTGAAAACTTTGCAGACAGTTTCCTTTTTAGGGAATGTCAAAGTGGAAGGGTGCTGACAACAGACTCAGAACACCTGAATGCCATCTTATATAGGACCCATCCCTTATATAGTCCTCAAGAACTTACAGCTAGGGATGTCTGGGTAGCTCAGTCAGTTAAGCATCCGACTCTTGATTTGGGCTCAGGTCATGATCTTACAGTTCATGAGATCAAGTCCTGTGGCAGGCTTTCTGCCAACAGTGCAGAGCCTGCTTGGGACTCTCTCTCTCTCCCTCTCTCTCTGCCTCCACTCATGTGCACGTGTGCACTCTCTCTCCGAAAAAAATAGACAAATACTAAAAAAATGAACTTATAGCTAAAAGGGGCATGTCTGAAGGACCACCCCTGGTAGACATCATGCGGGGCATTTTACACGTATTTTCTGTAGAAACCCTGATAACCTCATTGGGAAGTGAGCATTATTTTCTCCATTGTTGAGATGTAAAAACTGGGGCCCAGAAAACTCGCATTTCTTTTCCAAAGTCATCCAACTACCAAGTGACAAAAACAGGATTTGAACTCGGGATGTCTGGCTCCCAAGGCTGCATCCTTCAACTACACCATGACTTCCCTTCACTAGTTCACTACAGCCTTTATGCATGCTGTTGTACTTCATTAATTTTGTCCTTTTAAAATTTGTGACTATGTAACTACCAATCAGAGTAGCAATCACAGTAAACCTACCAGTGTTTCTGAATGGAGTTAATTTAATTATGACTTCAAAAAAGAGTCATTAGTAGATTCTCAGCTTCTCAAAGGTAGATACAATTCTTTAGCTGTATTTATTTCTGCATTCCAGCATCTAGTCGAGGGCTCACATGTAGTAGGCATACTAATCAGCTATTGCTATAATAATGCTGTGTAACAAACATCCCTAAATCTCAGGAGCTTATAACAGCAAGCATTTGTTCTCACACTTACCAGCCTGTGGCTCAACTGTGGTTTAGCTGATCAAGGCCAGGTTTTTCTGGGTAACCCTGTTCCAGATGGTGGTTGGCTGGCCTTGGCTCTAGGTCATGGGTTTGTTTTGGGGACTAGGATGAAGGACAGCAGCTACCAGAGATGCTGTCTCATGACAGATCACCAGAGCACAAGGCCCAGGCAACCCACATGTAAAGCTTCTGCTTGTGTCATATCGGTTGTCATTCCAGTGGCCAAAGCAAGTCACATGGCTCAGCCCAGTCCAGTCAAGGTTCTTGGTGAGTGCTCTGCATGTGTTTGCACGATGTCCCAGGCTTATACCTGAGGGCAGCACAGGCTATGAGAAGAACATGAGTTCTAGGGTCAGATGGACTGAATCATCCCCACAAAAGAGAATCTAGACCCTACTGAGATATCTAAGGGCCTTATGGCCTGGACTCTGCCCTCTCCGATCCCACCTCTGCTTCCCTTTTCCCTGGCTCCCTCCGCCTGGCCTTGGGGTGGTTCTTGGGACACTGCAAGCACTTTCCTGCCTTGGCATTCTGTTCACTGTTCTCTTTGTCCAGAAGGGTCCCACCTGAGATATTCACATGGCCATTTTCTTCTTCTCATCCAGATTCCAGCTCAAATGTCACTTGGTCACAGAGGTCTTTCCTACCCAATGGATTTAAAATGGCGCCACCATGACTCTCTTTCTTACCACCTGAACTTTTTTTTTTTAAGTTTTTTAATTTTTGAGAAAGAGAGTGTGAGTGGGCGAGGGGCAGAGAGAGAGGGAGACACAGAATCCAAAGCAGACTCCAGGCTCTCAGCTGTCAGCGCAGAGCCTGATGCGGGGCTTGAACTCACAGATCACGAGATCATGACCTGAGCTGAAGTCGGATGCTAAACCAACTGGGCCACCCAGGTGCCTTTGGACTTATTTTCTCTCTTGCCCTTGTCATTATCTAAAATAGTCTTGTTTGCCCTTTTATTTGTTATCTATTTTCCCTCCTAGAAAATATGTTCCACGAGGGGAAGGATTGAATCCGATTCAGAGCTACTTTCGGAGGCTAGAACAGTGCCTCATCCGTTGAGGGTGCCGAGCACGGACTTGTGGAATAAATGAGCGAACGAACACGTGAATTAGCTGGATGACCTTATGCAGGTGACTCTGACCATGCAGTGTCTTTTTCTGCAAAATGGGACTGCTATTGCGAGTGTTGGTCATTGGCAGGGTTTGTGGTTTGGATGCACAATGTTCAGCACGGTGCCAGGTACATAGTAGGTGCTAGAACTGGAAGCCTCGGCAACAGTGATTATTATCTGAGCCTAGGGCTTTCTCCACTACCTGCTGCAGCCTTCCTCTGCGCTCCCCTCTGCGCTCCCCTGCCTGGCCCTGGCAGGCCCCATCTCCCCATCCTCGAGGAGTCGGGGAGGCCAAGAACATGGCTGCAGCAATGAAAGAAAATGAGATTGGAAAGGATACTTAATTCTAAAGGATTGTCCCTAAACCCAGAAACGACACGTTAAATCAGAGTCCTTCCCATAACTCATAGTCTATCTCCATGGAAATGGGCACCATATGGAGTTAATTAGTAGAACAACAAAACAATCAATTAGTTCCTTAATTAGTTTTACTAAGAAATGATAACAAACAAACACAAACACTTTATTCCAACTAATGCCTGAGCAGCAGTGATAGCTTAATGGCCCTGGGAAGCCAGCTCAGGCTCTGGGCCCCTGCGAATGGAGATTTATTCCCATGATATTGACAGATCCCCTGGTCTCTGTCCAGCGAGCGTGTTTCATCTTTATGATCAATTATTTACAATATCTGAACACAGCTGAGGGGTCGTCTGGGAGCTTTTCTTTCTAGATAGGGGAGGAAAAAAAATGCAATAACTCAAATCATATGAAGTCACCAGACTCCAGAATGATCCTTCCCTGAATCATTTATTTGACAAACATTTACTGGGCATTTTCTAGGTGCCAGGCACAGCGCTGGGCTTGGGCAGAGAGGGGGGAAAAGAAGTGATCGCCCCAGGGGCTCAGATCGGAAATGTGAGTGAGCACAGCTACCGCCATCTGGTTAAGTGCTGAGTAGGGGGTGCACAGAGCCCAGAGCAGGGATCTGGGAAGGCTTTCAGGAGGAGGTTCGCGGTGGTGGAGGCTCCAGGGGCGAGAAAACGAAGATCCTTCTCAACAGGTAGCCTGAGCAAATGGAAGGTACAGGAAGGCCGGGATTTAGAAGACTCCGACACTCTAGGTTTGGGGCCGCGTCAAAACCCGGCTGCTCCCTCATCCATAAACACAGAGAGAATGACCCCCACCAGTTTCTTCTCCCAAAGGGTTGTTAAGAGGTTGTTTACTTGGAAACGCGTAAACCACAAGGGTCTCACACAACCAGATGGTCCATTCTTCTGCTGTTAAACAACCCCCTAAGTCAACGGGCGGATAAAAAGGAGATTCCTGTCCTGCGAAGAAGGAGACCAATCACACCTAGACACAATGTGTAGACACAATGTGTTAATTGCGTCGCGAGTCCCTAAATGCTATCCGTTATGTCTTCATCAAATCCCATTTTCCCCTCCGGGCTTTGGTAACACATTATCTTTCTTGCCCCGTCAGACACCTTTAACTGAAGACACTTTTTCTGGAGTTTGTCCAGCAAGGATCGGGTTTTTAAGCCAATGGAGGCTCGGAACCTTGGAGAGGCACCTTGACGCACAGAGGTGGGGGTGTGGATCCTGGGTTAGGTGCCTGGATTTACATCTCAGCTATGCCAGGTCTATTTGCGAGACCTTGAGCAGTTTCTTTAATCCTTTTCGGTTTTTCTGTCTGTAAAATGGAAATAAATCATCATCGTCATCGTCACCATCCTCCTCTTCCTCACTGGGTCAGTGTGGACAGTAATAAGCATGTTTATATTATTACTGGTTTCTCATGTGGCTTCAGGGTTGTTAGGAAAACTTCCCTTTGAACCATCAGTTTCTCAGTGAGCACAACACATTTCCTTTCTCTGCTTAGTTCGCCCAGTTCCAGCTACCAGGAGGGAGAGACTATTACGGAGACAATAAGTAAGCATCTTTTTTCAGGGCTTAGCATCTGCAATTAAACAAAGAAAACTAGTACAATCACGGTCTCTCCCCACCTCAGGAAGGGGGAGCCTCCAGCCAGACCCTCAGTTTTTCCCCAGATTGAAGAAAATAATTTTACCCTCTAGCTTCCAATCAATATCTTGGCCGGGTCTATTGTGAGCTGATAATTTAAATACAATTGTCTCCTTAGTAACCATCCTTTCAAGAGCCTGCCTTCTTGCCTTTGAAAGAGCTTGCAGTCACAAAATTCACAGTTTCAGCCAGAAACTTTTTTTTTCCCCCTACAGGAAGGAGCATCCTTTCCAAAATAAAATAAACTCTTTAAAAACTGGAACAGCATTTCTAAAGTAAACGTTAAAATTGTCTTTTTTTTTTTTATTACATAGGTAATTGAATAGGGTTTTAAACAGAGGTGGGAGAGATTTTATGATTGACTCCATTCCTAGATCCAGGATGGTCTGTATGGAGCCAGGAGAGAGAGGGCAGGAAGAACTCAGGTGTAGAGACAATTTTCTCCATTTTTTCCCCATTTTCTCCCGCCCTAATTTCTGCCAGAGATTTAGCAGCCATACCCAAGGGCGCATGAGCTCTAGGACTAGAGGCCAACCTGGGATTCAAGCCCTGTCCTCTGTCTCCAAGCCCAAAGAGTTTTGGCCACCAAAACGGGGCCCCTGAGATTTCTTGGGGGATGTTCCATGTACAAATGCAAAAAACAAAGGGTTTGGAGATTAGGTAAAGCCACATTTGAACCACTTGTCCCAGTTTGGGGATGTGGGAGGGGGGGTTCTGGGACGTGGGATTTGCAACGCCCCGAGTCCTGGCTGAACCCGGACAAGTAGGTCACCTTACTGCTGGGCAGATCTCTAAGTGATGTGTGATATGGGAAACAAAGGCAGAAGGAAATGGCAGATAAAATTAAATTTCCTTACAACCTACATCAGATTGAGAAATACTTGAGGCAGGCAGTGTAAAACGTTTCCCCAGGAACTTCCTACTGTCTTAATGTTAATGCTTTGCTAGGGAGAAAAACAACCTTAGCTTGACAATAGCTAGGCCTTCAGTATCCTAGGAATCTTCTTTAGCATATGAAAATCTCACTGGAAACTTCCCCTGGACTTTTACCTCCCTCAACTCCATAGTTTATAACCAGTCTCTCCCCGTGGTCCTGGGGCAGCTCTTCCTGCCCATGGGATTCTGTCCCCCTGCTTCAATAAAATCACCTTTTTGCACCAAAGAGTCTTCAGGAATTCTTTCTTGCCTGTCGGCTCTGGATCTCCACCATCACCCCAAAACCTCATCAATTTGGGGGAGATTTGGGCATCGATTTCCTCATCTGGGGTCAATAATAGTGGGCGGGTGTCACGAGGATAAAACAAAGTGGCCACAGTGAACACTAAGTTTCCTTCCTTCCTCTCCTGACTCATTCAACAGGAAGCTCTTGAATTTCTTGAGCTGGGAAAAGCTATACTCCGCTTCAAAGTGAAAATGATGATTCTTCTCCAGGTTGGCCCTGATGGGGGGAGGCTGAGGAATGAGATAGTTATTCCAGAAGGTCCTATGCTCAGAGATAACAGTCCTTAGAGACTCCCCCCAGATGCCACCCACAATGTGAGAAATCAAAAATTAGCTTCTCGGCTGCTTTTGGCAGCTGTGATTAATCATTTTGTAATGAGACAGTCGAAGCACAACTATTTATTTGCATTGGATCAGGAAGATTACAGAATATAACATTTTCATAAATTTGTTAGGATTCTAGATATACGTTAGTGTGATGAATAGTTTGGGCTGCGATAGATGTTTTCGTTTCAACAAAGTTATTTTGGGGACATATTTACATGATGAAATAACCTATTATTTATCCAACTGCATGTTTATGAACTAATTTTTCTTTTTGTGCCGACTTGCAATGGTGATTCATTGCTTTCTGCCCTTCAATTTTTCTTTCCTTATAAATGGTTTCTTGTTTATTATTTTAAAGTGTATGTCTCCCTTCAGATCCATCGACCAGGTTTGCCCGGGGTCTCTGCTCTAAAGCAAACAGCTTTCAAGAGCCCAGGGAATTCAAATTAAGTGAGTTAGTTCATTCTAATTGTGTCTGGGCTCTGCCATTTGCTGGGTACAGACCTTGGGCCAGTCACTTTCTTTCCCTGAGACTCCGTTTCGTGACTTGGAGGGACTTTGATACACAATATGGGCGCCGTTAATATTTGCTAAAGAAATGCACAAGGTGAGAGTGGAGGCATCTGTGTGGCTGTGGGAAAGTTTCAGGTTGTGAAGGTCATTCTCAAGGCAGGCTTCTCTTGGTGTCATTTTTTTTTTTTTTTCCTGTTTCACGGAGAAATGTATATGGGAACACTTCTTTTTGTACCAGCCTGCCATTTTATTCATCAACAGTAAGAAAAGGCTATCAATTCCTGAAAGGCTTTGGACATCTGCTACTTTAATGAGTTTGGGGAATTAAGTTCCTCAGGAAAATAGTTTTTTTTTGGGGGGGGTGGTGGGGAGAGAAGGAGGATGCATTTTATATCTACTTCTTTCAAATAAACCAAGCCAACCAAACCAAAGCAAAAAATGAAATCGATGCAGGTTGTAATTATATGATTAGGGAGATAGCTATCAAGATAATCAGAAGGGGGAGTAGATTTCGGGGCACCTGGGTGGCTCAATCGGTTAAGCATCCTACTCTTGATTTAGGCTCAGGTCATGATCTTACAGTCTTGAGATCAAGCCCCACATCTGGCTCTGTGCCGAGCGGGGAGCCTACTTGAGATTCTCTCTCTCTCTCCCCCTGCTCTCTCTGCCCCTTCCCACCTCAAAATAAATAAATAACATTTTTTTAAAGGAAAGTAGATTCAAGAACAGCTAAGCAGTTGGGTCTGCTTAGGGGTCTCTGGGTCTCAGTTTCCTCACGGGTGTACAAGAAAGTTGAGTGAGGTGGTCTTAGGTTATTTATAGTTCTAAGAGTTCAGTTCAGGGTTTCTCAAACTGGGGTCATGACACTTGGGGGTCTGCAAACATATTCTTGAGGCTCCTTGAGCTATGAGAATTTATTATTATTATTTTGCTTTCATTTCTTTATTTTTATAGGTTTTATAGCCAAAGCTTCTCTAGCAGTGCTAATTCATCACTGAAAGACTCCATTTTATCAACTTGATGTTTTTCAAACCCGGGCCAGAGAATTTGGAGGAACTGGGGTGCCCTGTGAAAAGCACTTTCCTTTAGAGAGGACTTATACATTATTCAAATTCTAGAAATAGTGGTTAGCTTGTATCTATCAACACAGAGTTGTCAAATCACAGGAAGGAAAGATGAAAACCTTGATTCATGAAATTACCGAGAATGAGAATAAAATACTACCGAGCAGGTGGTGGGAGGGTGTGATCATGGTTCTGTGTGTCATTTTTAGTGGTAGAAGGAGGCAGGAGATGTTTTAGGTCATTGATTCATTGATTCATTCATTGATTCATTGATTGATTGATTGATTGATTCATTCATTCATTCATTCAACAAATATCACCGGACGTTTACTATGTGTTCAGCACCCACAAAGCACAAGTACTGAGGAGACAGTAAAATTATTCAGTCCCTGCCTTCCAGATGGTCATGGTTTAGTGGGGCAGCTGGACAAGTAAAGCGGGAAGTGTAGTGTGATGAGGGCGGTGTTAGAACAACATGGCTGCCGCGGAGTCTAGAGGAAGGTAGGTTGGGTATGTGGTGAGAGGGAGGATGGTGAACCGAGCCATGAAGGAAGAGTGAGAACTCTGAGACACACAAAATGTGGGAGATGGAGGGAGAATTGGTTCTACAAAGGATGATGATGTGAGAGGAGGAGTGATGGAGGGGAGCAGCCAGGAGTTCACTCTGTCAAGAGTATGAGGGCTGAGGTGGGAACATTTATGGGCCCAAATCTTGAAGGGCTGTGTGGGCCAGAGAGAGGAATTTGGTCCTTTTCCTAAGGCAATGGGGAGCCACGGAAAGTCTGTAATCAAGACAGTGACACAACCAGATGTAGGTTACTAAGACCCCATTGACAGCACTCTGCGTGTAGGGGACTGGAAGAAGCCATTCTGGAGGCGGGGGCACGGGTAAGGGGATGGGCTGCCATATCCAGGGGAGGGATACTGGCCAGGCCTGTGGGAGAGGAGGTGGGCAAGGGGCCCCGGCACTGGGCTGAGGGATATTTAGGGAGATTAAGTGCAGATTAGATATAAGAAGTGAAGGAGCAGGAGACTCCAGGAGGACTCCTAGACTCTACACTTGAATGCTGTTTGCTGAAATCAAGAGAGGAGCAGGTGTGGTGAAGACAGTTTTGTGCCATCATCAGAACGTAGATCTGAGCCTGAATCCTATTCAGTTACTTGCTTTCTCGGTGACTTAAGGCAGGTTTCATCCTTCTTGAGGCTCAGTTTCCTAGTTTCTGTCCTGAAGAAAATAATCTGTATGCCACGTTCTGTCTGGGAGGCTGAAATAAGGCAATGGATGTAGTAGGAGCATGGGAAAGGGTGACTGTCACCAACTTGTTTTGCGTTTACACTCACTCCAGCGAGATGATCTTCCTCTACCGTCCCCAGTGTAACAGAGCAAACTTCTTAAAAGCTGGGACATGGGGCTCCCGGGTGGCTCAGTTGGTTAAACGTCCAACTCTTGATTTTGCCCCAGGTCATGATCTTGAGGTTTGTAAGATTGAGTCCTGTGTTGGGCTCTGTGCTGATGGCGTGGAGCCTGCTTGGGACCTCTCTCCCCCTCTCTCTCTGCCCCTCCCATGACTGCACTTTCTCTTTCTCGAAGTACATAAAAGTTGGGACGTGAATCTCTTGTGGGGAAGATGTTGTCTTTGTTTATGTAAATACCTTTGTGGGGCAGAGGGGCCTTCGGAGGTAAATCGTTGAGAAGAGATACCCAAAGTGCTGTTTTACTTGGGAAGTTGAGGTGAGAGGGAAGGGAGGGAGGGGCAGAGGAGAAGGAGAGCTGGAGGAGATGAGAGGGATGGGTGGCTGGGGGAAGTGCCGTGGAAATTCTTTCATGTGATGAGACCAGAGGACATCTTAAAAACTGGGATGCCTAATGTTTGCTGTGAAATTGTTTGACCTCAGATGATGTGAATCCCTTCTCCAACTCCCTACCCCAAATGATCGGTAGAGTTGGCAATGCCCCAGAATGCTATGTGTGCATGGCAAGTTTCTGGTGATGATTGTGGAGAGATTTGGGTTTCTCACTGTGTTTAGGGGGTGTGGGATGGGGTGAAACATGAGCATAAGGGAAATGTTCCATTAATAGATAAATTCTGCAGAAGCTAGGGATCAGAGTTAGGATGACCTTGGAGGGCTCTGAGCTTCCACAGGTGTGGAATAGAAAGTCAAACTGATTATCATCTTCATTCATTCATTCATTTCTTCACCAAATATTTATTGGCTGCCCGTGATGTGTCAGTCCCTGCCATGGGCACTGGGAATATAGCTGTAAGTGTAACAAAGTTCTTGCCCTTAGAAAGCTGCATTCCTATTGAGGAGACTTACTAAAAATTAACAGAAAAATCTGTAATGCCATGTCAGGTAGCATAAGAGTTATTAACAAAAATAAATTAGATGAGGGAATGGTAATGAAGAAAGCGTAGTTCAGGAAGTTATCCTTGAAGAGGTGGTGAAGAGCACCTTGAAGAGCAGAGACTCAAGTTAGGTGGAGGGGAAAGACCCAGGGACATCCCTGGATAGAGCTGCAAGGCAGAAGGAGCAAGGGCTTTCTCCTCGCTTGATTTGTGACAGTGGGCAAGGAACAACCTCTCAGCCTTCCGTGTTGCCATCCGACTTTAGGGTTGACATCAACCTCCTGTGGTGGAGGTTCCAAGAGATCACGGAGGTTATTTGGAGATAGAACACACAGCTGAAATACAAGGGGGTGTGGAAGACGTGGTCAAGGACACGGGTTAGTTCCACTTTTTGCTGTGGGATTTGGTTTGGACCCCACTTTTGGTGAATCGTGAGAGCTCTCTGGGGGGTTTTCCAGGTGTGGGAGCTCAGCTGGACCATGCATTAAAATGTGAATGTCCAAACTCTGCTGAAATGACCTGGGAGAAGTGCTTTAATACAGACTATTTCCAGAGGCTCATGAATTCTGTATTACAGCAAGCCGTCCCATGATTTTGCAATTGTCTTGCTGATAATACAGTCCCTGATGTATTTATCATCACAGCTCAGGCAGAAAGACCTGATAAATCTTGGCTGCATGAGGACTTGGCTACTTTGATCTCATTCCTTGCTTAACCCTTCACCCACTGGCCAATCCCTTTTGAAGGATTACATGGACGCACTGGAATTATCTTTGCTTCTCCCTGGGCTTGTAGATATTTGTCCTTCCTCTTGGCTGCTGTAGCAGACATTGTTGGTTGCCTAACCAGTACCCCTTATTCTTTCTCATTAGTGAGGCCGAAAATACCAGACATTGTTTTCCCAGTGTTCCTTGTGGCATAGATATGTGTATCAATTATCTAATGTCATAAATAGCGCGGTGGAACAAACCTCCCCAAAACTCAGTGGTTTAACACAGTGAACATTTATTTAGCTCACGAGTCTGGCGTGGTCTATTTAGTCAGAACCCAGCTGTGTGTTTCTTCTGGTCTTAACTGGGCACACTTACGTGTCTCGTGGTTGGTGGCCCTCACTGGGGGCCACTGGGGTGACTGAGCTCTGTGTGTCTCATCCTCCCTCAGGGTAGCCCAGGAATGACCTGATGGCAACTCACTGATGCTGGGCCAGCACCTCCCCCCTCGTCTGGAAGCATTTATGCACCTGTGGAGGACCAAGAAGACATCTCCTCGTTTAGTTGAACCTAAGTCAATGCTCATATTGTGGGTAGAAGTGCCTTCTAGGGACAGGCTCACAGAATGCTCCTCCTAGTACCCTTCTGACTCCTCTCTGCTTGCCCCCGTGGGCTGGTTTGACCCTGAGAATCTAGTCTCTGCCTTTGGAATCAGACCGTCTTTAGTGTGGACCTCTTGATGTTTCAGAGTAGACTCTCTTACTGACCCTTGCTAACCTGTGAAATCCTGGCTGTGGTTTCTTGCCCATATATTACAATATCTGCTCTGTGACTCTGGCCCATCTTGTCCTGCTACCCATGACCCCACACTGACAATCGAAGCTCTGTTGTGGTTGCACACAGACTCATCTTCACCTTCCTGTAGGCTCGGTGATCTTTCAGGGTGGGAATCAATCTTCTTACATTGTATCCTCGGTGCCTAGAACAGCCTTTGGTACGTGGTGGCTATTCCACTCAAACAAATGTCCAAACTAAGCTATAATGAGGTCAAACTAGAAAAAGAAGCAGTGATTATTCAGAGCCAAGAAAGGTTCATTGAAAATAAATTCTGCTTCTTTTTATTTTCTTTTCCATGTTTTCTGATAGAGACTAGCCTGTTGGGGAAATACGTTCTGACTCTTCATCTGGGTATGAGGAGAGACAAAAAAGATACAGATGCATTCTGTTTGGAGATGTTTTCCTAACCCTTAGCCCCACACCTCCTCTGTCGTGACATCCATCACTCTTGGTTGGTGTCCCCTCCAGTGTCTTTTTCACCTGACTGTGTGTTCTGAAAAGGCAGGGAAGAGGTCTGTCTTGTTACTTCACCCATAGACCTCAGAGGAGTGAATGGTGCACGACAGGCTCTTAATAAAGAATGAAAGCATGAATCGACACTGTCTTATTTGTGATAGAGTAACGGTCCCCCAGAGATGTTCGTGTCTTAATCCCTGGAGCCTGGGGATATGGTAAATATGTGCTGAAGGGAAATTAAGGTAGCAGATGGCCCTGAAGATGCTGATCAGCTGACTTTAAATTGGGACCGTTTCCTGGATTATGCAGGTAGCCTTAGTGTAGTCACAAGGGTCCTTATAAGCATAAGAGGGGGGCAGCAGAGGAGGTCCGAATGATGCCATATCAGAAGTCCCCGCCAGCTGTCTCTGAATATGCAGGGGAAGGGCCGCGAGTCAAGGGGTGCAGGTGGCCTCCAGAAGCTTAAGAAGAACATCTACGTTGCACTAAGTGCCTTACTAGACACTCAGGATACAATGATGCGAGCTGGGAGCCTCTAGAAGCAAGGAAGTGGATTCCCTGCTAAGAGCCTCCAAAAAGGAATGCCGTCCTTGCTCACCCCTTGATTTCAGCCCAGTGAGCCCCATTGTTGGGCTCCCAGCCTACAGAACAGTAGGATAAATGGATATGGGTTGTTTAACCTGCTAAATTTGTGGCAAGTTGTTGCATCAGCCATGGAAAAGACACCCTTCGTGCTATGGGCTGAATGTTTGTGTCCTCCCCAAATTCATATGCAGAAATCCTAAGGCCCAAGGTGATGATATTAGGAGATGGGGCCTTGGGAGGTGATGAGGTCATGAGGGTGAGGGCTAATGAATGGGGTTAGTGACCTTACAAAAGAGGCCCCAGCCGGCTCCCGGTCCCTTCTGCCACATGAGGGTACTTGCAAAACCTGTGACCTGGAAGAGGCCCTCACCTGACCATGCAGGCACCCTGGTCTCAGATTTCCAGTCTCCAGAACTGTGAGATATAAATTCTGTTGATAAACCACCAAGGCTGTGGTATTTTGTGAAAGCAGCCCAAATGGGCTAAGACAGATCCTCTTACTCTGGGTGCCCTGGGGGGATGCCCCACTCACTTCCTAGAGGTTTTCACTGTTACAAAAAATCTGGACCTGGACTGAAACTCTGGGAAATTGGTTAATGACCCTCAAGCTTGCTACTGCTAATCAGCAGCGTGTCCAATTAAGTCCTTTGTGCCTTAGTGTCTCCATCGATGAAATAAGAGCCTGTTCCTTCCCTATGAAGTCCTTGGATGGGACTATGAAGCTATGAAGTTCCTAGATCTGTCTGGAATAGGTCCCCCTCGTGTCAGCCTGACAGCAGCCTTCTCTCCTCCCAGCCTAATTCAAAGGTCATTGTTTTCTAGTGGCTTTTTTTAGACATCCACTCCCTAACAGGCAGATCCCGTGGGTCTGTCTGTCTGTCTAGCTAGCTAGTTAGGTAGCTAGCTACCTCTATCTATCTATCTTACATCTATCTATCTATCTATCTATCATCTATCTATCAATCATCTAGCTAGCTAGGTAGCTAGCTAGCTGTCTTATCTATCTACCTTATCTATCTATCTATCTGTCATCTATCTCTCTATCATCTATCTATCTATCTATCTTATCTCTCTACCTTACCCATCTACCTTATCTATCTATGTATCTATGCATCTATCTCTCTACCTTATCCATCTATTTATCTAATCTATCATATCTATCTTATTTATCTATCTTATCTATCTATCTAATCTATCTATCATCTATTATTTACTTTCTGCTGTTTTAGAGTCATTTATCTTTGAGCTTATACTTTAAATGCCTGGATTTATGTATCTCTGAAGCCCCAGTGCTTGAAAAATAGTAGGTGTTTAGTAAACCTTTGTTGACCAGAAGAGAATTCAACTTGAAAGGTGTTTTTAGAACCCTTTAGTCTTCACCCTTATAACCAGCCTTCGGCAAGCACCTACTCTCCTTTCCTCGTTTTACCAGCTGGGGAAACTGAGACCCAAAAGGGTGGGAAGGGCCTCTCCCAGAGCCCCACACAGCACGTCTGAGGCATAGATTCGAAATCAAGTGCCCCGACATATGGTCCAACTTTCCTTTTACTCCACCATGTGGCTCTTCTTTATTAAAGTGACACTCGCTGCTGTCACGAGAAGTCCAGAAAACTTGATGGGTTCACATGACAGTTTATTTTGTGTTCACATAAAGTCTCCTGGCTGGGGGATGGGCAAAGACTCTGCCGTCTTCAACACGTGACCTTCAAGATTACCTTGGGTGTCGATGTCCAGCTGGCAGTTGGAGAAAGAGAGAGAACAGAAGAACACAGGGGAGTTTTTCACGGGCCGGGCCTGGAAGGGCCACACCCAGCTCTGCCCGTGTTCTGTCGGCTGAAACACAGCATGGGAGACGGAGTTCAGCGGGGAGCCTAGGAGGAAAGCGGGAGATGCTTTAACAGACAGCTGCCAATCTCTGTCGCGCCATGTTGGTTCCTTCCGTGTGCTTCCATTTCTAGCATTACATTTTAATATTTTTCTGCACCCGCCTACAAGCTTCCCACAGGCCCCGGGTGAGCCGGAAGTCTATCAGGCAGTGTTGATACTATTATTATTGTTGTTATTTACACTAATAATAGAGGGAAGTGGCAGACAGGAACCAGCTTGAACTCGTTCGCAGCGTTTAACCCGAAACACGTTCTGCCAGGCAATTTCCTCTTAATCTTTAAGCCTATGTGTATTTCAAGGGAAATTTAATCCTTGTGTCTCTGATTCGCTTGCACTTAACTCATCAAAATGTTGCTTTGTAAGGCGTGTTTGATGTACAAGAAGGCTCCTAAGCCCTTTCATAAGCCTTTCAAATGCCTTTTCTCTTTGAAGCAGAAGCTTGCGCTCTTCCAGCGCTAAACAGAGCTAAAACCTGGAGAAAGTCTCAGCTGCCGTCCCACCCCAGGGGCCACAAATTAGGGTGGTTTGTACAGGTCCGCAATGGAAGCTGCCCTCACTTCCAGGGTGGAGGGAAAACAACACCCGTGGTTAAATGCCCGCGGGGAGTGAAGATGCACTGAGCACTTCTTTTTGTGTGCTTCGTAATATCCAATAATAATAATAATGGGTAATATTAATCGAGCCCTTACTGTGTGCCAGGTATTTTTCTAAGTGCCTTACTTGTGTTAACTCATTTCATCCTGTCAACCGTCCCATAAAGTAGGTATTCAGTTTCCTTTTGCAGAGGAGGGAGCCAAAGAACAGAGTGGGTAGGTAACTTGCCCACGGACCCACAGCATAGCACTGACTACATTTAACCACAGCACCCTCAGGGCTTTCGGGAGGGAGGCGCCTACCCAGTCCCTTCTGTGTCTGCATCGGTATCAGAGAGCCTGGCCCAGAGTAGGCCCTCGAGAACCACCTGAGAGGCTGGAGAGTGTGGTGTCCAAGAGCACAGAGCCAAGTCCCGCCTTCTTACCCTTTGCCTGCTGAGGTCTTGGAGAAGATACATAAGCACCAAATGCCTCCTTTTGTTCATCTGTCCAATGAGAATGATGCTCACGTCTCTCTATGGGTCCTGAGGATTAATTGAGCTAATACACAGAAAGTTCTTAAAATGTGGCCCGGCCCGTGGAGCACGCTTGGTAAATATTTGTTAGATATTATCACTGAACGAAGATGTGAATGGCACGCACACATCACTTTTCTAGAAACAGGATGCGGGGAGGGCCCTGAGATGGTCCAGAAGACAGACTCCGACTCAGAAAGGTCTCAGCAGCTTGCGACTCCAGACGGAATCCTGAAAAATGCAACGTCGTGGGGTTAACTATCTGTCCTGTGCTCAGGTCTCAAACATTGGCAACACGGGCTCAGGAAGTGGCGGAGATACATCTAAGGCCCAGCGCCTGTCAAAGGTATATAGGTGTCACCATTGATAGTCGGCCCCATCCTGTGTTATGTCACTGTCCGGCTTCAAGGCCATCAGTAGGAACATGTTGTCAAAAACAGGAAAGAACCTGACCTTCTCTCTTAGGCATTCAATTTATACCAGGAGAAATGCAGAAATTTATGGAATCCCACTTCATGATTTTTTTTACCTTGAATACATTTGTTATGATTAGAAAACATATTCACTCTTGGCCATTTCAAAACTTGAAAAAATGAGGAGGAAGAAACGATGACCTGTATTGGACAGCCACCTGTTACCAGTTTGTTGTCTTTCCTTCTCTGTAATCTCTTATTAGATGATGTTGCCATATCATGGAAGTGAGTTGGAGCTTCTCAGCCTCCTAGGATCTGGATACATGTGGCTCAGATTCTCATTCTATACTTTGTAGAAGCCCAAACATCTCAAGATTTCTGCAGAGACCTCGGGAGCTTATTATTACCGCCGTCTCTGATCTAGATGTCTTGTCTCTCACCTTCTTATTCTTGGATTTGCTTTTGGTTCTCTGTCTTTGGAAGCGGCCTGCCTGCCGTGCACAGAGGATGGTTCTTTCATCTTGCAAATGGACCTTTCTATCGGTGCAAACACGCATGTATGGCTGTGGCACGGTGTGCCAAAGAACTTTTACTGGTGGACTGAGGAGTCAGGGCGGAAGTGAGACAGGCTTGCCATGATCCAGGTAGTACGTGGCTTTGGCCAGGGTGGCAGGGGTGAGGTGATGCGGTGTGATCAGAATTGCGTTCTCGTCCAAAACAGCCAGTAGGAGAGAAGGAGAGGAGTCAAAGTTCTGTGGCCCAAGCAATTTGGTGAATGAGGAAATGAACCGAGATGGGGAAAGGCAGGAGTGGGGAAAGGCAGGAGTGGAGAGAGTCAAGTGTGATGCCTCTCCTTGAAAGCTGCCCTTGGCTTCCTCTCCCACTCTGGATAAAATCCATAGTTCTAAAGATGGCCGCCAAGACCGTTCATCATCTGGCCTCCTGTTTGCCCCCTGATCTCTTGTCCTGCTGCTCCAGAGCAAAGAAAGGCTGTTCCTTTCCTTCCTCGTGGCCTTTGCACCTGCTATCCCCTCTGCCTAGCTACTTTCCCTGGATGCCGTCCTGGTCCTCACCATGGTCCACGTACACTATGTGTCCCTAGTCCCACCCAAGACCCGGGACCATTGATCCTGAGGCCATCCCATGCCTAGAGGCAGAGGGGCATTAGGGTTAAAGCTGAATTCATACCAGCCAGGAAAATAAAATATTATCCAGTGCACATTCTGATGAACATATTTTAACGGAAAGCTACAAATCCTTGTAGTTACACGTCGAAATCAGATAAGTGGTTGCTGAGCTCTTTCCAAACAGGCATGTGGACATGGTAGCCATGGTTGGCTGGGATGACGAGCACGATTTCCCTCAAATCACGGGACCCCATTTCCTTCATTAAATGCTCAAGGCTTTACTTGATTACTTCCTGCAGGGGAGACTTATTTTTATCCTTTTTTACCTTTCTGGTCATCCATTGTTAGGGAGCTCAATTTATTTAAAAGTTCTTTTTTGAATGAGTCGAAAACTGGTCTCCTTGTAGCCTCCTGGTCCCCACCCCAGTCCCAGCTCTGCCTTGTCTCGCCACGCAGAACAATCCTGCTTTCTTTGTTCCGTGAGAACCTTAAGGAATTTGTGCTTAGTAAACAAATGTCCCTGAGCCTTCTCTTCTTTTGGTTAAATCATTCCCATTCTTTCATCCGTTTCTCAGAAATGTGGTTTTCAGGGCAGCTCACAGGCTTAGGGTCTGGGTTCGTGCTCCCTTTTCCTCTGTCCTTCGAGGCACCGTGTAATGGGTGCTCAATAAACTTGAGCACCTTTGACTTGCTGTGGTGACTGGTGATTCCGCTGGCAACCGGTGTGAATCATGCACGTACGAAGTGCAGGAACTATTCCCAGCACCTCAAGGCCACTCAGTTAGGAAGTATTGGAGGCAAGATTCAAACCGGGGCTATTGCTGATATTTATTAAGTAAGTGCCTATTATTTGCTGAGAGCTTTTATAGAACTTACTGAATCCTCAGCTCAGCTCCAGGAGGTATATACGCATCATTATCTCCATTTTATGGACAACGAGATGGACATTTCCTGAGTGAAGTAATCCGTCCAAGGTCACCTCGTTTGTAAGTGGCGAAGCCTAGCTTTGAACTAGGTCTGCCCTGCCTTCAAATGAAGGCACTGTCTGCACTTCTGGGCTACAAGATATCTAAAGAGATCATGAAGCACGTAACCTCTCCCTGCACCCGCATCCAAGCATCGCACACACTGGGAAATAGCTCGGCGTTCATTATGTATGGCGGGCGAAGTTTATACATACGGAACTGTGACACTAATGCCATTATATTAAAAGGGCGAAAATTCCAATAAGTTTCCGAGCGCACGTGTTACAGTAGAGTCTTTGCTCTCTCCCCGAGCAAGTGTACAGCTTTCTGTTGATTTGCTTCGCCTCGCACAGTTATTACAGCGAGATTCCCCCAGTGTCCCAGCCTCCCTTCAACTCTCATTTTAGATTTCCCTCCTAGATGCAGCCATTTAAATGCATATCGGCAGCAATTGAACCCACCAGATTTCTTTCCCATTAGCTGGGAAGATGGTCCTATTAGTTATCTATCTGAGCTGAGTGAAAAATCTGGCAGGCTGGGCAAAATTGCTTTGTGACATGACCTGGTTTTGCCTGTGTTAGCAGAGGGATGGCTTGCGGTGAGATCTGGGTGATGTGGGAGGGGAATGTCGCAGAAGGTGGGGAGGGGCTTGTTGAGGGGACACGGGAAGGGAGGCAGGGAAGGGAACGTGGGCAGACAGGTGCCCGGGGATGGGTGTGCACTCGTACCTACAGCAAGGGGGTGATACGTGAGGTAGGTTGTCCATCGGAGGCGGTTTTAGACGAGAATGGAAATCTATGCATGTGAAGTGGTGGGTGGGTTTAAAATGCTTGGATGGGGACAATGTTGTCAGGGTCTCTGAGGCAGCTCATGGCCTAGTGTGAGGCCAGTAGGCTCTATTTACCAACCTTTAGGTTTAGGAAGGCTCACCTACCCAGTTGAGGAGTGCTGAATCGGGGGGACACGTCTCCCAACATGGTGGCCCTCCTAGACAGGATTTAGGGCAGGGAGGGGCAGAGAACTCTACACTGGGAGCGCAAGCTTGTTCCCAAGAAAGAGGGCTGGGCTGAGCTGAGCTGAGCTGCACATGCTCAGTTTTTCTTCCCCGTGTCACAGGTCAGATAGCATAAGTCTCCCCATGTCCCCTGGGCAGAAAGGGAGGGAGGGAGGGAGGGATAGAGAGAGAGAGAGAGAGAGAGAGAGAGAGAGAGAGAAGGAGTCACACTAATTGTGCTCTTACTCCCTGGAGGAAACAGCAGGACCCAGGAAGAAGAGTTCCCTATTATCACAAATGTCAACTGTGAACTCTGTCCCCCCAGCACCCAAGCCCTAACAGGTTCCCCTCCGATGAGTGGTCCAAGAGAATGACTTTGGGACGGCGGCTACGTCGTAGGGACACGTGTGGACGCATGTGTGTTGGTACAGCATGCAGATTTGGAGATTGGATGGGTGGACCGGTGATTGATGCCTGGGTTTGATTGATGCTATCTATCTGAGTCAGGGGCGTGTGTGCAGGGCCAAGGGGGACAGTGAACATTTGCAGAGATCAAGGAGGGTCTATGCAAGCCTGTGCCTGCATACAGTAAGAATGTGTGCATGGGTGTCCCCAGGAGATTGTGTATGTGTGTGTGTGTGCGTGTGTGTGTGTGTGTGTGTGTGTGAGAGAGAGAGAGAGACTCAGGAACAGACAGGGAGAGACAGAAAGAGACAGAGACCATGAGTTTATAGATGTTTTTCCTTTCTTTTTTCCATCTGTCTCGCTCTCAATTTTCCCTTCTCCCTTTCTGGTTGCCTTCACGCTTACTCTCTTTCCCCCAAGGCATCCCGAGGACAGACAAGATGTTAACTCAATGCACCTCATGGGTATCACGCCCCATGCTCACCCACGACACCCATACGTGCACACACGCACGCACACACATGAAGGACAAAAAGTTCACAGGCTCTAATCCTGAGCTCCTTGGGGCAGGCGTTCTCCCCTGGGCACAGGGTGGGGGTTTGGGCATGCTGCCACGGATAGCAGCTGACACTGAGTGCCTCCTGTGTGCCAGGCCCTCTGCCTGCCGAGCACCCTGCGCCGTGCCATTTAATCCGGGTGAGACAGGTATGGTGAGTCCTGAGTCCGAGAGGAAAGCAGGAGGTGCAGAGAGATGAAGGAAAATCGATCTATTGACTCTGGTCGTCTCAGAAGTTTATATCTGCTGGCTCTCCTCTTCCTCCTCCTCTCCCCAGGCAGTAGGGGCCTCGTCCCCTTTTCCAGCTCACCCTTTGGCCTCAGCTCTGCCCTAACCGTCCCTTTCTAGGCCTGACGGCCGGGTGGCTAGGGCATCATGGGCAGATCTGAGCCCTGCCTCGGGATTGGCCCCCAGCTTGGGATCCTGAAGGCAGCCGGTTGCCCTGGTGGCCCATCGGGCCATGTGTGCGTGGAGAAGGCTCAGGATTTGCAGTCAGGTGGACTTGGGTTTGGACTCTGGTTTTATGGCCTAGGGAGGTGATTCTCAGCAGGACCCTCCTCTTCTCTGACCCTTACTTGCCTCATCTGTGAAATGGAGATAATAGAAACCTGCTTCCTGGGGCTGCTGAGGGGGCTGGCAGGGTGGTATTCACAAAATGCTTGGCTCAGAATAAACATCTAATAGAAGGCGGTTCCTTACCTGTACACAACTCCTTCCGCCTGGACCGCCTCTCCACCTCCTTGCCAACTGTAACCTTCCTTCCACTTGGGGGACGGTTAGAGACCTAAGTCTTGGCCATCAGAAAGGGCAGCTGAGGACATCATTCATCAGTGCACCTTTTTTTTCCCCCCATCTCAATTTTCTTCGGAGCTACAGTTTATTTTTTATTCTAATTGCTGACTCCCGCCATGACGCCTCTACCAATCCACGGGACCCCAGATGTCTGAGATCAAACTTAGTTTCAAGTCTTGTCCCTGAGCATGCCCCTCTCTTATATTCCTTGTGTCCTGGAAGGGCCTTATGTGGTAGGGACTGTTATTTATTCCTACAGCACAGAGGAGGAAACCAAAGCTCAGAGAAGGCGAGCAACTTTGCCAAGGTCACACAGCAAGGTGAGCGTTGGGGCCGGGGTTGAAGGTCTGGTTTCTCTGAACCTTTCTCTATACCAGGCTTCCTGCCTTAAGGGTCAGCGCCAGTTGTGAAAAGGCACAGGGGGCGTTGTTCATGCCACAACCCCCCCCCCCCCCGCCACCCCCAACCCAGGAGGGCCCAGCTCTTCTCGGGCCGAAGGTGAAAGCTTCTGGTAGAGGCTTGGAGGTTAAGCCAAGGTGCTTCCCACTCCCACCTGGTCACACCAGCGGCATAATCAGCCCATTAGCAAGCCACCCAAAGTGCAGAGAAACCTCTCCTGACAAGCTGTCAGAGGCTGGCCCAGAGGTAGGCGAGGAGGCTGGAGAGTGTCCGGGGGAGGGAGCGGGCTGCGAGCCCAGCTCCATCCATATTTTAATACCAATGTGATGTCTTCAATCGGCCTCATCGCTGCTAACCGCTCAGTGCAGGATTTTTCGTTCCTTCTTTTTAAATAACTGAACGTGATGAGCAGAGGCAGCCCCGGAGCCACAGGGAGAGTCTGGGGTTGGGGTCAGCCGTGCACCTCTGCCTCAAGCTGGGCCACACAGCAGCTGAGCTGTGTGGCCCTGAGCCAGCCCTCCCCCTCCCTGAGCCTCAGTGTCCCTGTGTGCATGGCAGGGATCAGGATCTGTCCCATCCCAGGCCCCTTTGTGATGAAAGCCTGGGTTCTCAGCACAGTGCCTGAGAAGCTGTCTGTTCCCAAAGTTTGGCTCACAAGCTAAGTGACCCTCTTGCAGGGCAAGTCACTGGCTCTTTGGGGGCCTTGGGATTTCCGCCATGTAAAATAGGGACAACGGGAAGACACAGGGATTAAATGAGCTCTTACACGTGGGCCTTCAGCGTACTGCCTGGCACAGGATAAATAAGCGACACAGATGCCTCCCCCCGACCCAGACGAAACCCCCCGACCCAGCCTGGGCTGGGCAAGCCTGTGGCCTTCAATCCTCCCTACCAGTCTGGGCTGGGAGGATGGTTCTCTCCATCGTACGGAGAAAGGCACCCGGGAGTTTCATGAACTGACTCAAAGTCAAGCAGAACTGTGATTCAGCGGGCTTGGGGGGGGGGGGGGGGGGTGGGTCACATTCCAAACAACTGCCTTCTCTTTCTCCTGAGCCACAGGCACAGAACCAGAGGCAAGTGGGATTCACCCAGACAGGAAGCCTCAGACACACAAAGGTTTGTCCTGAGACAAGGGGTCCCTGATTAACCCGGTTTGGACTCAGGGCGGTGGGAAGGGACCGTCCTGAGCCAAGGGGTGGAGGGTGCCTATCCTCAGAAGAATGAGAGCAGAGGGCGGGTCCCTCTCGGTGTTCTCAGGGTCATTTTGGGGGTCAGGCCATCGAATGGCGCAGAAGTCACTATTTCCTGGGTAGTCAGTAAGCACCAGGAGCCTGGAGAAGTAGGAAAATAAGGCGTGGATAGGTTAATGGGACTTACGTCTTACCTCATGCAATGGCTGGACTTCAACTTGGTTGGCTCCCATCAGCAGCCCATGGGTGTGACTTGGGCCATCCCATCTGAGCACAGAGGGGGTCTGAGCCCAGCTCGTCCACTCAGGAGTGGAGACTGATGAGGTCCGAGGCAAGAGCCAGGGTGGGGAAGACATCCTCGGGGAGAGACCCTCCCTAGCAATTTCCTCAAACAAATACCCTCTCATGTGCCAAGCACGTGGGGTCCCTCTGAGATGCTCAGGAAACCTGTGGTGCATTTCTGATCCTTCCTGCCAGACTTCTCTGTCCACAACCATCCCTCTGGGATCAGGGAAGGCAGAAGAGAGACCCCTCCCTAAGCTGCCCGGGGCCAGGAGGAGAATGTCTTCTTTAAAGATAGTGGAGGTGTTCAATTGGCAAGGCTTTTGCCGTAACTATGCCTTCTCTCTGGTCCCCTCCACCGGGGGCCTGGGTTTCTCCTTACTGGTTTCTTGGGGCTTAAATTCCCAGCAAGTCAGACCAAGACAAAGGCTTACAGATTGTCTTGCCCGCGTCCCTCACCTGCGGTGGGGAAACTGAGACAAGAGAAGTAGGAACACCTGTCCAAGTTCGTGGACGTCCGTGGTACAGGTGGGGCCACAGTGGTCTTTTTTTCATCTCACGGAGGGAGCCAAAGGGCCCCTGGGAGTCAGCCCTGGTGCCAGATACTCACCACTGTCCTTCCCCTCTTCCTTCTTCTGCATCATTATTATCCGTCAGCAACAGCAGCCTCAATAATAGAGCGATCCTTCAGTGAGAACTTCCTGTGTGACAAGCATTGCACCAGATCCTTATCGTTGCTCATTTGAATCCCCGTTATGACCCCGCCAGGGAGATTTCACTTTTCTCATCTCAGAAATGGGTAAAGTGGGACGTGGCAAGGTGAAGAAACCTGTCCCGTGGTCACGGTGGGTAGACCCAGGTCAGTCTGGCCAGACTCTTAACCGCTGCATCATGCTGCCAGGGACTCTAATGGGTAGAGTTTGAGAAGTTCTGCCACCTACCTCCTGTGCGACCTTGGGTAAGTCACTTCACCTCTCCAAGAAGCCCCCGTTTCCCCATCCATAGAGTTAAGCTCTTTGATGATCTCGTCCTTGGCTTGCCTCAGAGAATTAAAGGGAGGGTCTAGGGAGATCTAAGAGAAAAGGCTTTGCCAACTGGGCAGGGCAGTGGGCTTGATGGTCTGATGAGAACAGCACCCCCTGAGCTCTTTGGCTCTTTATCTCTGTAGGCCAAGTGCGTGGCCCAGCACCTGGCGTATACACAGCAGGTGAATACTATATAAATGTAAAGAATCAGTGAATGATTATCGATGGGTATCCCCCGATTCTTCTCCTATCCCCTGAAAACATGGGACTGCGATCGATCGAGGTGGACAGGGCTTTGTCAGACTCTGGGAGATATAGGACAATTGTACGCCCGAAACCTCTGCCTGTCTCTGTGCTGCTGTCTGCGGAAGGTCAAGGGTCTGGGAGGAAGTATGGCTCTGTCCTGGCCGCCTGGGGCGCAGCAGCCCCTGGAGGTTATCGAGGCCGGCTTAGAAAAAAAGCCTCAACTGCCAGAGAGGGGGCCAGGCAGGCAGGCAGGCTGTCCCTTCAAAGCTTTTCCTTCTTCCTTTTTTCTTTTCTAATTTCATTTTTTTTCTTTATCCAAAGGCTGCAGAGCTGAAATAATTTATTTTGGATTTGAATAGGATGCGATAAGCCGAAGAAGGGGCAGCCGGGGTGGCCGTGGTGGAAGCATTAGGTTTTAAATTAGTCATTTGATGCTAGTTTGGGGACCAGAGGGAGGGCTCTGGCTGACAAAGAGGCGCCTGAGTCCCTTCGGCTGACTCGAGTGCCAGCTGGACCGAAGGGGACAGGGGGGTGCCACCAGGACTGTCGCGATGGGTTTGGGGTCAGGCATTCAGGGGCCACCTCCCTGCTTCCACTTACAAGCTGCGTGACCTTGGGGAAGTCGCCTCATCCCTCAGGGCCTCGGTTTTCTCATGCGTCAAATGGGAATACTGGCAGAGATCTCTCACGCAGGGACTGGCACATGTTTTCTGTAAAGCGTCCGATGGTGAATATTTTCGGATTGGCAGGCAGGACAGTCTTCGTGGCAACCACTCAGCCCTGCCGTGACAGTATGAAAGCACCCGTGGATAATACATTTAAACAAATGGACGGTGACTGTATTTTTTTTTTTTTAATGTTATTTACAAAGACCGGCAGCAGGGGGCATGTGGCCCCCTGGCCATAGTTTGCAGCCTCCTGTTCCAGCATCACGGGCCAGGCTCACGGGACACGAGTGTAGCGTCCAGTCTTTTACCTGACTGATCACAGGCCCTCCAAAGTTAATTTTCTCTTAATATCTGCCTCCTCAAATCAATCTCCTTGGACTGAGCTTTCTAAATCCCAACTATGATCGTGTTCCTTTATGTGCTTAAAACGTCTCCGCTGCACACAGGATGAAGCCCAGGTGGCTTTTTTTCTGACACTTCTGAGGCCTTTTGAGACCATCCTCCATTTCCACGGCCCCGATCATTTTATCCTCTGGACTAACCCGATTCCACACCCACTGGGGGGGATAAGCCAAAAGCCCTCATGTCTCTGGCGTTTTGCATTTTCTGCTTCGGGGGTCCCCCTGTCCCTCTCCGTCCACTCTGCGAACTCGCCTCATCCTTCACAGACCACTCAGAAAGTCCACTGATCACCAAGCCGTCTCTGAGCCCCAGGCGGAATCGGTTACCACCTCTGCATGGGAGGAGGACCCTGGTGAAGGTTATATTGTATTTATCTCAGACTGAGTACGAGTGGGAAACCATGTCCTGGTACCTGGCTCAGAGTGGCCTCACTGGGGACAAAGGGAGAAAGAACAAAGACTTCGGTCATGTCCACCCTCCAGAGGCCACTTCCTGGGAGTTGTTTTTTGTCTTTGCCCTGGGGAGGATTTGGTTTGTTGCATTTTTTTATGCTCACCTCGTCTGCAGAGAGGGGAGGTGGGTGGTCGTGGACAGGCAAGGAACTTTGCTGGCAGAGAAGGTTTAAGCTTTATTGTCAGTTATTATTAAAACATTATTAAAGGTTTTTATTTATTTTTGAGATAGAGAGACGGAGTGTGAGTGGAGGAGGGGCAGAGACACGGAATCTGAAGCAGGCTCCAGGCTCTGAGCTGTCAACACAGAGCCCGACGCGGGGCTCGACCTCACAAACCCTGAGATCATGACCTGAGCCGAAGTCGGACGGACGCTCAACCGGCTGAGCCACCCAGGCGCCCCATTGTTAGTTATTATTAATGCAGTCAGGTGATCTGGTGCAAGTTACTTTACCCCTACAAATCCACTGTCTTAACTCTAAATAAGGCAAGTCCATGTCTTACAGAATTCTGAGGATAATAGAAATAGTTACAAGGACAGTGGCAGACGTTTCTGGAGTCCTTATCGTGAGTCAGGAATTGTTCCAAGCGTTTTACAAGTATTAACTCACTTCATTTGCCTGACAACTTGGAGGCGAGGGCTATGTTTAGCCCCCACTTCAGATGAGAAAACTGAGGTTCAGAGGGGTCCCCAGCAAGTAGCCCAGCCAGGTGAACTGACTCAGGGTCCACATTCTGCAGATTCGCTCCATGAAATGAGGGAGTATGGTGCAGTGTTTAGCACATAGTAGGCAATCAAGAAACGTCTCCTGCCCTTTGCAAAGATGTCTAGGGCCAGACGTGAGGGCTGGATTTGGCTCATTTGGGGCAGAGGCTGGCCTCTCAAGTTTCTTACTTTATTCCCATCTTCTTGCGAAGGGGGGCAGGGAACATCTGGGACGCTGTGGGTCGGGCCAAGGTGGGGGCGCAGTGGGGAGGGCGTGTGGTGCCTTTGTTCAATCTCACCTGCGCCCATTAACCAGATGGAACTTGGAAATGAGTCTCAGAGAGCAGTGGGGACAACTTGGAAAGGAAATAAACACCTGGCGAGAAAGATCTCTATTTTCTCTTTAGAGCCCATTAAGTTTATGGAAACTCATGAACTTAGCGCAAACCTAATTAAGCTCAAATAGGGATTCCGGAGTGCAAGGCGGTGAGTGCGGGGAGGGCCCTGGTGGTGGTGAGAAAAGCAAGCTCTGGAACAAAGTGAGGCTCGATAGAAAGGGGAGATCTCTCTACAAAAGGTGGGATCAGAGGCAGACTTCTGGTTCCAGGCCGTCTGAATCCAATCTTTAGTTACCTCTCTGTTCTCCCACTGGGTATGAAAGGGAGGTGGTCAAAAATGCACAGGCTTTTGTGTCTGACAGAGCAGGGATAGAATCCTGGCTCTTCCATTCCTTAAGCCTTAAGTTCCCATCTGTAAGATGGGAGTATCTGCCTTGAAATGAGACCAGTGGTGCTGAATGTGGGTGTTTCCAGGACATGATGGCTGTCGTGGGGAGTGATGCGTCTTCGGGTCCAGATGGGCACCATATGCCTATGGCTCATTCAGCCTCCCCTTTGACTCTCCTCCTCCCTCCTCCTGCGCAGACTGATTGCACTAAAAGCCTCTGCTCTTTCCTTCCCGCACGCCATCACATTGCGGGGTCCTCCCTTTTGACGCTGGCCTTGGCCATGTGGCTTCTCATGGCCAATGGATGTTGGCAAATGTGACAGAGTCTGGAAAAACACGTGCACATTGTGGCTTGCTCTCTGTTCTGTTCCTCTGTGTCCCTCCCGGACACCATCTCTGGACAAGCCTGCTGCGGGATGAGAAGCTTGTGAAGGAGGGTCGAATTACCCTGTTGTCCTGGTCTAGACCACTCTAGACCATCTGACTGCCAGCCAACACCAAGCTGTGTGGAAGTGCCAGCCAAGATCAGCCGAGCCGCTCAGCCAAGCACAGACTCACGAGCGAAAGCAAACGTTTATTGTGTTAAGCCACCGAGTTCGGGGGTGGCTCGTTACCGAGCATTTCTTGTGGCATAAATAACTGAGATACCACCCAGCAGGCTCTAGCCATCTTTCAGGGCTCGTTCCAAATGGCCACTGCTTCTGGAAGCGTCCCCAAGTGCACCACGAGGCAGGGATCTTGAGGAATCTATCCTGCAGGTACCCACTGCCGGCCTGGCTAGGTCTGTGGCCTCTGTGCGGATGGGAGCATGCTCAGACTAACACCGGGATTCGTTCCACCTGCCGGGCTACGTCCTCTGTGGCATATATTATATTATGTGATATTTACACGGCTCTAGGCGCCAGTGACATCAGCGCCTATTTAGGAAACTACGACCACACGGCAGGTAAATGCTTCGCGTGGGTTGTCTCAGCGAATTGCCATAAGTCCCCAAGAGGGAGGGACCGCCGCCACCTCCATTGCACAAGGGGAGGATCTGGAGACTCAGACAAGGAGAGCGATTTGCCCATGAGGGGTCAGGAGACTCAGGGTCTGGTTGAACTGAGGTTCGCCGCCTGAGGGAGCCCGTGCTGGTGGGTTCTGGCACCTGCTTCTCGCCCCGGAGAGCAACAGAGCGCGCAACGGGGAAGAGTGGATGAACTCAAATGGAAAGCGGGTTTTGGCTCAGGAAACAAAGCGATCGAACCGATCGACGGAAGCAGTCACGTGGGCTGGAGCCACGCTCCTCCTCCCGCGTCCCTGCTGGCAACCCCCACCCCGGGAAGTTTCAAGGAGAAAGCTTCCACTGGGTTTGAGGCTGTTGTTCGTGGGAGGAGTGACCCACCCAGTCGGTGAGATGGTGAGAGTCGGCATCTTTTGGTTGCCGTGAATCGGGTGCGGCGAGGGGTCACGTGCTGCATTCCCGTATCTTCTGCGCCCAAGTGGGATGGGAGGCAGCCAGGGCCCCCAAGGGGCTGGGTGGGTGGGAAGCTTCTCTGCAGATCTGTCTGTCACTCTCAGCTGGTCTTGGGCCTGGGGGAGGCGCAGAAAGCCCATTCCGGCCTCACGTCCAATTTGCTTACTCCGGTCCCCCTTTAGGAACATCGAGGCTGATAGATTTGCCCCAAGTGACTTGTCTCTTTCACAACTGATTCCAAACAGGAGAGAAGAGGGGTGTGATCATCGTTCACCCTCAAGGCCCCAAAGAAAAAAGAAAAGAACTCTGGAGGAAACAGGCAATGAGCTTTCTATCACTAGAGATATGCAAAGTGGAAACGGAATCACGACATATTGGATATTTTGAGGGTGTATGAAGTGACACCGGGTTCCCCTAAAATGCAGACGTTCTATAATTTTTCTTCGAGACCGCCAATAGAAAAATTTTAGAAGGTACACAGCAGAATTACAGCAGCAGTTTTGGTGAAAGAATGATTTTCATGATTGTATATACCCTGCAGCCCACGTATTATGATAAATAGCACATCAACATTTTTTTTTTCCTTCTTCTGGCTCTGGCAGGACCATTATCAAGAGAAGAAAGGCTCTAATGACAATTCCCTGCATCTCTCCAAAAAGGCCTTTTATGTCTCGCCTCAAAGCCGACAGGGAGGAGGCAGGTCTGGGCGCACATCTTCCTGTGGCCAGCCTCCTGGGTGCCGCCTGCTGCCTCTGTGGTGTTTGGCCCAGGCTGGCAAAACGCCTTTGTTGCCATGGGCATTGGCCAGGGGAATGTCGCAGAGGGAGATTTCACGGAGATAAGAGACAAATAAGAGAGATACATGCGAAGTCACAACAGCATGGGTCCCCCGAGGATTCGTGACAGAGAAGCCCCAAGTCACCGATAAGCACTGCATCCCCCCAAAAAAGCAAAGCAGCATTTATTGAGCACCTCCTGGGTGCTCTGCCCTTGGAGGACACATTCGTATTTAGCCGCACAGCAACGTTGTGAGGTAGCATGATGAGCCCACTTTACAGAGGGACTAATTGAGACTCAGAAAAGACAAAAGGACATGCTACAGGTCACACGACACAGAATATCTGAGCTGGAGTTTCAACACAGCCCACGAAGGGCTAAAAGCAGCCCTCTTTTCACTGATTTGGGAAGACGCATCCAAAGGAAATGAGCTTTTTCTACTATGGGTAGCTGAATAACGGCCAACCCAGAGATGTTGGTGTCCTAATCCCTGGCACCTGGGAATCTTTACTTATATAGTAAAAGGGACTTTACGGATGTGATCACATTAAAGAATTTGAGCTGTGGGGGGGATGCTGGCCGGCTCAGTCGGTTAAGCTTCTGACTTCAGCTCAGGTCATGATCTCACGGTCCGTGGGCTTGAGCCCCGTATAGGGTTGATAGCTTGGAGCCTGGAGCCTGCTTCAGATTCTGTGTCTGCCCCTCCCCTGCTCGCACTCTACCTCTGTCTCTCTCAAAAATAAATAAACATTAAAAAAAATTTTTTTAACTAAAAAAAAAGATTTTGAGTTGGGGACATTGCCTGGGCGTCCATAGCCATAATCAAAAGGGTCCTTATAAGAGGAAGGCAGGCGGGTCAAAGGCTGGAGAAAGTGACATGATGTTAAGGCAGGTCTTGGGGTGGCGTGGCTAGAAGCCAAGGAAGGCTACAACCTTTAGAAGCCGTAAGGAAGCAATGAGCGGGTTCTTCCCTGGAGCTTCCAGAAGAAGCCCCCCCCTGCTGTACCTTGTTTTTAGCCCCTGAGACTTATTCTGGACTTCTGACTTGCAGACCCATAGGAAAATCACTCTGTACTGTTTTAAGCCACCAAGTTTGTGTTTATTTGTCACAGCAGCTACAGGAAACTAATATACACACTCTCTTAAAAAAATTTTTTTTAAAATTTATTTATTTTGAGAAAGAGAGAGAGGCGGGGAGAGATGGAGAGAGAGAACCCCAAGCAGGCCCCCGACCTGTCAGCACAAAGCCCAATGTGGGGCTCTAACTCACAAGCCGTGAGGTCATGACCTGAGCCGAAACCAAGAGTTGGACACTCAACTGATGGAACCACCCAGGCGCCCCTACACATCATCTTGGGTGAGAGATGAAACGTGACTGTCACATTCTTGCTGGACTTCCCCCCCCCCCCCCACCCCACCCCGGGGTCGTAATTCCATCTTGGCCTCTATGGGTCTGCGATATTTAGTCAACTCTTAGCAAAATGCCACACCCTTGAGAAGGGCGGACAAGACTAGGTGACTTTCAAATGATCGCGTGGACTCTATGGCCGAGGACAGTGTTGGGTTGGTGCTGGTCTGCGAACTGCCTTGAAGAAGGCATCCCCCCTGCCTCAGCCCACCCACTGGCTCCACCTCTTGAGAAGAGGAGCGAAAAGTTCAGAAAATGGGTGGAAGTAAGGGTTTAAGATGTTTTGCGGCAGCTTGGCGTGGCTGAGACATCCAAGCATGTGATCAGAGGGCTTCCCTTGTTGAACGGGGTACGGACCGGTCTAGGTGTGGTTAGAAGTGGGTGGTGAGTGGCAGGGGGGGACACACCATGTCTTAATCACGCACGGCAATCCCTGCGATGGCCCGCGATGGGTTGGGAGTCATTACCAAGAACCACTGGTCCTCCACCCAAGAAACTTTGAGAAGATCTGGTCTAGGGCCCTGTAAGTCATATGGGCATAGACTTCATGAGATCCAAATGTCTCATCTTTTGCCAGCCTAGGGCTACCAGCAGGACCATACTAATATTTGTATTCATATTTTAGGGACCTAAAACCTACAGACTGAGTCTCCCCTGGCTTTTAAATACTCACGAAAATTCTGTTCTTGTTTGCCTGTTCTGGTTCCCCCTGCAAAGGTCCCTGCTTCTCTTTTCCATGCTCTTTCTTGAGATTTCATCTCCTTTGGATAGATCCGCTCTTATCTGCTGGCAACCTCATATCAAGAGGATGGCCAGAGCACACAGCAGGCTTCAGTGGAGTTGGGGAAACAAGGGTTCCCTCCTCGATTCTGTGCCGTACATGGTGACCAGGATCCCAATGTCACACAGGGACTGGCCCTAAGCCTCGCAAGCCCATCGTCAGCACATCTCCTTTGGCTTCTCTCTAAAGTCCAAACCCATCCCGGGCCCTAGCGGGGAAGGGGGCAGTGGCTATGCCATCACCTCCTTGTTCCCATCGGCATGGGCTCCTCCCTGAGCACTGACTTGGGCAGTCAAGATTCCACTGGGGGAAAAAAATTTCTAGGAGTCTGAGTTTCATCTTGGGGCAGAATCCACAGGATCTGTGACAGGATTCAATGGCGGGGGGTAAGGGGGAAGGAAGAGGCTGGGATGACATTCAGTTATTTCACCCGGGTCCCATGTGGGTAGCGGTTCCACTTACCGAGGTGGGGAGCCCTGGACAGAGGTCAAGTTTAAGGGGAAGACAGCAAGGTCAGCGTCGAAAAGTCAGCGTAAACTATGGAACTGCTTTTTTTGTGTGGCCACGAGAGCCAGGAGAAGCCTCTGACACCCGCTCGCGGCGAGGCCTCGGTGCTGTCAGCTGCTGGCTTGATGTTCCCCTTGGGCCGTGGCCTTCTCCTGTGGGACACAGGCACACTCACAGGGCACCACAGCCGAACAATGTCCCGGTGTCTGCAGCGAATGAGACACACAAGTAAGACCACCTTACGACGTTGCCTGGGCACAGACAGCAACAGGGCCACGGTGTGCCAAACAATCCCTTCTTCCGGCTGGTATGAGTGACGGCTCTTCTAGACCTATGTTGGCTTCAGCCTTGCCCGGTTCTTCCCTCCTTTTCTGTGGGATTTACTAAGATACCCAGTGGTAATTACCCCCACTTCCTGACGGCATCCAGCCGAATGAGGCCCCTTCCTCGAACTCCCCCACTTGCCTAACCGAGGCTCAGATCTGCAGGTAAGTCATTCCTGGCACGCCCTCGCTAAGACCTCTTGTGGTTCCCCCGGGATGTGTTCTTCCCCATTGCAATGAGCAGTGGGGTCAACTGTGCCTGCAGGTGTGTTCCCGGTGACCTTAGGATAGGTGACGTTGACAACGGAAGCAACACAGGCCATCCAGGGGCAGCTGGATCTCGGGAGCCTACATCTTTTTCCTGGTGAGTCCCTGCTGGCCTGACTTCGGGACTTACCTACCAAAGCAACTCTGCCCTCTAGGTCCTCACAGCCCTGTGGCGACGTGAAGGCTGTCTTCCATTACTCTGATCTTCTTTGCTTCAACTCTCCCGGCTCTGCCATCATGAATTCATTACACAGCTTTACCCCCTTTCATTTCCCCTGAGCCTGCTAGAACCGGAGATCTCTCAGAGTCCTTTGTGTTTTGTTTTTTTTTCCAAAGGACTCGGGTGTTTCCCTTCTCCCTGACTCTGGGAACAAGCCTTGCTGGACCCTTCAGTATGATGGAATTGGAAAATCACTCCGAATTCATGGGGAACCAGCAAGTCAAGAGTCCTGTCTCCAACCCTCACCCAGCAGCCCTGGCCACCCCGTGAAAGCAGCTCACATCCCTGGGACACGGATTGCCATTGATTCTGTCCTGAGGTCTGGCGCTTCTGTTTGGCTATTGAAAAGAGCCTGCCATGGCGATGAATTATTTAAACGGAACAGAATACATTTACGACTATAAATTAATAAATTAGAAAATTGAAGAGGAGTAGAATTGGTAAATCAAGTTAAGTTTTAATTAACAAAAAAAGATAAATGTAAAACCATCTTTTGACAACCGGAAATGCATAGGCATTCAACCCTGAATACCTGAAAGGGAATCCAAACTCTGATAAGTTGAGCCAAAATACTATGTCAAATTCGTTGTTAATGACTTTGAAAATCTGGATAAACTGAGTGATTTTCTAGAAGAGCGAAAATGAGTTAAGTAAACATGATACAATATAGTAATAAATGTGAGAGGGCTTGAGGGGGGAAATCTCAAGGGACCACCTCTGAAGCTGGTAAAATCTTAGCTGGTTGGGCAAATTCTTCTCCTTCATAACACAAATGACCCCTCCTCTGTGTAAAGCTTTTCAGAGGATGGAAAAATGTGGGAAGGAAGCTAAATATTAGAAGATGACACGGCAATTTTGAGCGAATTTTGAGAGAAAAGTCTGTGAATCAAGATTTTATACCGAGTCAAATAGAGTCCACAGGATGACCGCAGCTATATTGGGCTCAGGGAACACCACTTACGATACAGATTACATGTCACATTAGTGGAAAATAATGGATCCGCCAATAAATGGTGTCGAGATGATTGACTATTAATTAAACGCATGGATTTAGATCACTACCTCATATAGATTACTCAACTCCAGGTAGACTGAAGACAAGAAAATTTTTGAAAAAAGGAAAGTGTATTTGGGTTTAAAAAATAATAAACAAATGGTTGCCTGATCGCGGAATAGGGGAGACCTTTCTAAGTGTTAAACACATGTTTAAAAAATATATAATAAAGGAAAATATTGGTAGATTTAATTATTAAAAAACCTAGTATACTTCAAAAACTTCATAAACAAGCCAGAAAGCTAAATATAAACCAAAGAAATATTTGCAGCATAGATGGCAGACAAATGGTTGAAGTTCACAAGAAATAAGAAAAACAAAGGCGCTCTAACAAAATGGGCGAAGAATACGGGCACGTAATTCAATAAAAAGTGAAATGTAAGGGTTCAATGCTTGGGAAACAAGAGAAAATAATCTTACTGGTGATGAAAGAAACAAAAATTAGGGGTGCCTGGGTGGCTCTGTTGGTTATGCCTCTGACTTAGGCTGAGGTCATGATCTCACGGTTCGTGGGTTCAGGCCCCGCATCGGGCTCTGTGCTGATGGCTCGGAGCCTGGAGCCTGCTTCAGATTCTGTGTCCCCCCCTCTCTCTCTGCCCCTCCCCTGATCGCACGTGCTCCTTCTCTCCCTCAAAAGTAAATCAACATTAAAAATTTTTAAAAAAGAAACAAAAATTAAGACAATACTGATATTCCATTTTCACTCACTGATTTGGCAGAGATGAGGGAAAATTACAGCACCCGATGCTAAGAGAGCACGTGGAGAAAGTGCGCATTTTCATGCACGGGCGGTGGTGCATAAAATACGTACAGTATCTGCAGAAGGCAATTTTGCCAAATGTGACAAAAGCTTGAAATACATACATTCCTTCGAACCAGCATTTCTATTTCTAGAAGTGGATCCTGAAGTCATAACCACGTCTGTACATGCAAAGACTTGTGTATGAAAACACGCACTGGGAGCTTATGTAGGAAAGCGAATTCCAGCCTCAGGGGATTAGTTAAAATCATACATCCCATAGTATGAAATACCATGCAGCCATTAAAACTGAAATAGAAGAAGAATTTTGTTTAAGTGTATTTATTTATTTTGAGAGAGAGAGAGAGAGAGAGAGAGAGCCAGTGTGAGCGGGGTAGGGAGAGAGAGAGAAAGAGGGAGAGAGGGGGAGAGAATCCCAAGCAGGCTCCACACTGTCAGCACAGAGCCTGATGCAGGGCTCCAACTCATGAACCGTGAGATCGTGACCTGAGCCCAAGTCAGATGCTTAACCGACTGAGCCACCCAGGCGCCCCTAGAAGAAGAAATTTAGTGCCGCCTGAAATCTGAAATGCTCGTGCCATATGTGGTTCAGTAGAAAAAATGCAGAGGGAAAATCTGACGTATGTGACTTGGTACAGGCGAGTACGTGCATGGAAGAGACACTCAAGTGACGTATACCAAAATATTAACAATGGTTTTTCTCCCTGACGCTTTCTGTATCTTTCGGATTTTTCACAGTGCACGTGCGTGACTTTGTTATCAGTCAAAAAGCATTAAACAATCCACCACCACGTTTCCATCATACTGTCCTCTTCCGTGTTTTCTTTATGTCTCTGTTCGGGTATTAAAAATGTGACGCCCATGTCAACGCACCCCCAGATTCTCCGACTCAATGGCCTCGAGCGTGTTTGAAGTCTTTCTTGCAGCTTCTGAGAGTTCCTGTGCCCCACCCCGCTCCCTGCCTTGGCTCTGCTCCATGATCCTGTGCCTCTGCACCTTATTTTTCCTTTTCTTCGCATCTGTCCGAGTGCAAAGTCCAGCCACTTCCCTCGATGCCCTAGCAAGCCCCACCGCAACTTGCATGTGAACGGATAACTAGACTGGTGTGGAGGCTCATGGGAAGATGTCATGTCTCCTGCAACAGGTGGTCTCCTGCCTTTTTTCCGGCTCTGTCCCCTTTTCCTCTCCTGCCTAATTTCTCCTCCATGACCATTCTTTTCTGGAGGCACAGGAAAGGTCTCCCCGTTGTCTCACTCAAGTTAGTTTCCACACTGAGCCTCCTCTTTCCCAAATCACTTTCCCCAACACATGCCACTTCCTTACAAAAGAGATTCTGGAGGCGGGGGAGTGGAGGTAAACTTTCTCCGTCTTGTGAGATCGAGGCAGAGTACAAAGCCTCATGCAAATGCGGTGTTAGTCACTGCTCTTTTGCCTCCCGTTTAAAAATTTATTTTATTTCACTGCCTTTTTGCTTACAATTTCACAGCATTGCTTCCATATTGTTACCCAGTTTTGCCAGGTTATTCTGTCTTTATTGGAGGAACAGGTGATCTACTTACTGAGACTACTTTTCTCTAAAAATATCTACGTTTCCCTAATTCTGCGTGGCTGCTGCCCTCGCTCCACATTGAATTAGACTGAATTAAGGCAGGTTTCCTGCGGAAGGAAGGTTAACGTTGATGGAGGACCTATTACATGCACTGTGCTAAGTGCCGTGTCTATATTATCTCATAGGTGCCGCGAATCCTTTCTGGAACCAGGTGGGTGTGTAAATACCTTCTGAAAGAACAGGGGAGCTCATTCAACATCCTGGTCACGGGTAAGGAAGCGGAGGCCAACACGAGTGGCACTGATGGAGCGTGGGCAGCAGGGACATTATAGGTTTGGGGTTCGCTCTCCGGCCAGTCAGCTTGCCCCTCCCGGGCTACACACTCCAGGCATCACGCAGCCTTCCACGGCTCTCCTAACCCACTTTCCATTCGTGGTCACGGCTCCTGCCCGTCCACGTGCACCTGCCTCGGGGTTATGACAGATGGGAGTGAACTTGACACTTTTATATCCAAGTTTATCTATTTCTGTCCACCCCCTCCTTGCCTTCTCTCCCTCTTTAATCTTTTTGGGATGATATGGGCGCTCACCTGAGAGGAACTGAGTTGAACCCTGGGGCTGCCTT
Organism: Panthera uncia; assembly: GCF_023721935.1. NCBI lineage: Eukaryota > Metazoa > Chordata > Mammalia > Carnivora > Felidae > Panthera > Panthera uncia. The sequence continues at coordinate 77,176,719 of NC_064807.1, read as the reverse complement.
AGTTGCATTGACCTGAGCGCAGTTGAGGCTCATGTGAGTTGGAAAAAAAAAAAAAAAGCATCTGACATTCTCAGGTCCGGAAACCACTTGACTTCCCTTTTTTCTGCCAGGAAGCAGAAGCGAGGATCAAACTCCATGCGTCTCAACTAGAAAAGGTTTTATAAATGCCGTGTGAGACCACCTTCCTCTTTCCAACTCAACAGCATCGGTGTGATTGACTCACCACTGGGCTCCTTGATAGGAGGTAGAACAGTCTGGACGCTGAACTAAACATGTTTAGTGTCTCCCCGCCAGGGCCAGCACTCAGCTCTGTCCCTCCCAACACCACCAGCCCCAGGCCTTGGGCAACCACAGCACTGAGAAAGCAAATCCTGCCTACCTCATTTTCTTTGGGTCATCGGCTCTGTCCCCCCAGGGAACCTGATGTTTAGCCACGTGGAGACATACACACCTGTTTTCCCTGAGGCAGCGTGGTGACACGGAAAGTACCCCAATTTGGAGTCAGGAGATCCAGATTCGGGGGGGGGGGGGCTGGGATAAGCCCCGCCCACTCGGCTGTTTGCTCAGCCAAAGGAAACGATTCAGATCCTCTGTCCCACGACCCGGGCGGTCCTGAGCTCACACGACTGCAGCAAAGCTGACAGAAAATAATCTATAAGGAGGTCACTTAACGTTGAGGGGGGGAGGGGAGAGAGTCTATTTTAGCATTATTAGGTCCTGGAGAAATTCTAGCAAGAGTGCAAATGGTCTGATTTTCTTTTAGTGTACTTTCCCACAGGATCTTGCCCCCTGTACTGGGTTGAAGGGTGTCCTCTCAAATTCACAGGGACGTGGGACCTCTGAGGGTGACCTTATTTGGAAATAACATCTTTGCAGATGTAACTAGTTAATTTCAGATGCGCTCATACTGGCTTAGGGTGGGCCCCCAAATCCAGGGACTGGCGTCCCTTATAAGGGGACAGGCCACGCATACACAGGCACGCGGAGGGATGGAGACACGTGAGGGCAGAGGCAGATTGGAGAGATCCAGCCATAAGCCAAGGCATGCATGAGAAGGCCAGAAGCCACCAGAAACCAAGCAGAGGCAGGAAGGATGCTTCCCTCTTACCTTCAGAGAGAGCGTGACCCTCTGACTTCTTGACTTCAGACTTTGAGCCTTTGGAGCTGCAAGAGAATAAATTACTTTTTTTTCCTTTTTTCACGGTAATTTGTGAGGGCAGCCCGAGGAAACGAACACACCCCTTCTCTTCTGCCTTTGGGACCTAAATACTGCATCCCGCGGTGGAACCGGATGTGGTGAAGCTTATTGACAATTCCTGGGCACAAGGTGAGTAGGAATTATTTGGTGGGTGTGTGTGGGGGGGGACGGGGGTGGTGGATGGATGAGGTCATGGAGGAAAGGACTTGAAAAGGACCAAGGAAAAAGAGAAGATCCAAATGTCACATATGTGCCGAGAAACGGAGGTGGCCCCGTGTGGCTCTCGGGGCGTGTAGGGCATGCTGCATGCCCCAGCACAGAGTTGGGGGCTCAGGGTGATGATGTCACAGGAACATGTCACGGGCCGCTGTTTCACTGCTTAAACCTGAAGGCAGGACTCCATTCAGTAGTTCCCAGATCTCTCTCTCTCTCTCTCTCTCTCTCTCTCCAAGAAAGCAACAAGGCAGCAAGCTTGAGGACAGCACTGCCTGTCCCTTCCACCGTGGAGGGTGCCGTCGTGTGATTTCTTGAGACTGGTTTCGCGACAAGAGGTTGTTCATACAAGGGCGACGCCGTTCCCTTTCCTCTGGACGGCTTCGCGGTGAGCACGGAGTTGGCACTCGCTTCTCGCGTGCCCTGCTCACGGAAGATTCCAGCACGGTTGTCTGGCAAATCAAGGCCTGTGTTGTATGTAGCGGGGCTCCTCAGCGTTGCCGTGGGTCACGTTTGGGGAGAAATTCACTGTGATGGAATTTACAGCCACCGCAGCCAAGTGCCTCTCTCCCTACCTCGTTCCACGGTCTCTCCTATTTCAGGCTGGCTGTCTTGACAGGTCCCCGTCCTGCTGGGATAGCACCTTTGCAAAGGCGAGGAAATTGTTCCTGCTCAAGCTGTGGAGACAGGAGGAAAGATAGACGAGGCGCTTTCCCGGCCTCGCCTCCGCAGGGCGCTCGGGCTCCCGGCAGGTATTAGCAGCAGAGGCTGATTCTGCCTCCGTCCTCCTCTCTTTCCAGCCCCCGCAGTTCATTTTCCAGACTGAATCTGGAGTCATCTCTGTAAAGCGTGCAATGACCATGACATGTCTTGCCCCCACACTCCCCGTAATTCTCCATTTCCTTGGGGGTCGAGGCAAAGCTCCTTGGCCTACCTTCCCACCACCTCCTCTCTGCGGCATCGTCTCCCTCACGGCACCTGTGCTCTCCTGCCCCGGCCACCTTGACCTCTTTGCGGTTCCTCTAAGGGAGCGCTGTCTTTGGGTGCCGCCGCACTGCTCTCGTTTGTCTGGAATGTTCTCTCCCCGCTTCTTGACCAGGAGACTCTTTCTCATCGCGAGACTCAGTTCGCCTTTTTCTGTGACTCTTCGGCTCCCACTGGGTCCCGTGTGCACCTGTCTACCTTACCACACCACGGCGTGGCCATTCCTTCTTGGAGACTGTCGTCCCCATGGGCGCAGAGGCCCCCGGAGGATGGAGAGAAGGCTCTTTCCTTCCTGCAGCCTCGCAGTCTGGCACGGCTCCTGACGCATAAGTACTTCTCAAATGCGTGTGGAATGAATGAATAAATCATGTAATCTCAGAATTAGAGAAGTAGAAAAGACCGGCTGAGTCAATCCTCTCATTATTTACTAATAATGAAGAGTCTTAACTGGTTGGGATGTAAACACGAAACGCTCAAAATCCCCCCCCCCCCGAAAGCTGCTATCAGCTGGTGCCCGCCACACCCCCCCGCTTTCAGACCCGGTGGAGGACTCTCATCACGCCGGCTCAGGCTGACTCCAGAACTGTCAGTTACCATCCGCATGAAAACCGTCTTATTTTGCCGCTTAGGATGCAGGTCTGTTTGTTTTTAAAACTCCAACCTCACATCGGATTCAAAGTTCCCTTTGTCCCCCCCAACCCCCCCGACGAAATCGAGAGTGGAGACCTCAGTGGTTGGGTGGGGGTTGGGAGGAGAGTCCCTCTGTCTCCTTGCGGTGTCCCCTTGGACACTGACTTGGGGGGAGACGAGGAAGCGCGTGTCTTCTTGTGACCGCCCACGACAGCGTGTTTCCCTCACTTCGGCCGGTTATTGATGACCCAGCTGGTGGGTTGTGAGCTCACCGTGGACACGGGGGGCCCCAGCAGCCCCCCTGTTGAGGCTCTCCAAGCCAAGACTTTGGAAGTGACTTGTATGGAGCAGCTAAATCCCCCCAGCTGATCCCCTCTGGACAGCCTGGTGCCAGAACCTTCTGATGGGCACTCCTCCCCATGGTGATCCTGCAGGAGGCTGCAGCCCCGGTGTTTCTGTGTTCCGGGGCCCCAACGTTGACTGCCCAGATAGCAACTTTCGGACTCGGACTGTATCCCAGATCTCCCTGTCTTCATCTCCAGTGCTCTTCTTTAAATCACATGCTGTCTCAAGATAATGAGTCCAAATCGAGAAGTGCCCACGATTAACAAACATATGGAAGTACGCTCCGAGGAAAGAAATGAAGGGAACGACAGAAATGGGGTTGCATTTTCCACGAAAGACTTAAGTGGTTTCCAGCAGCTAGTCCCGATGAGAAAATGGAACCGGACCCTCACGCCCACCACACGTGGGGGCTCGCACTGACAACGCTCGTTGGAGGGCAAGGTGGAAACTTCTATCAAAATAAGCAAGACAAATGCTGTTTGCCTCCGTAATCCCATTTTGAGTAGTGTATCTTCCCGACGAGGTTGCCCAGTGCTGGGTCAGCGGGCATGTCCACTGTGTGTTGTTTGTAATCGTGAAACGCTGGAAATGACCCGAATGTCCATCAACAGGGACATGGTTGATTAAGTTACGGTATAATGTGCGAAATAATACACACCCCGTTCGTTTTTTTTTTTAAGTCACTCTTAGCCTGTGTATGTACTATAGGTTCCCTCCACTCTACGTCCCAGACTGTGAACTCAGTGAAGAACCATTAAGACTGTGGGTTTGCTTCAGAATCTGAGATGTGGGTGCAAACCCTGAACCCACCAGCTACGAACAGGGCGACTTTGCGTGGGTCACTTCACTACTTACACCCCCGTTTTCTATTCGGAAGGTAGAGGTGTTAACAGTAGCCGTGTCAGAGGTGCTTCTAAGAACGATAGAAGGTCGATTTGCGAAGGGCTTAACAGTTGTCAGCCGTGCGGATGGAGGTGATGGTGATGGTGAGGACCGGTGCCTTCACCGTGGACGCTCAGCACCTCCCATAGTGCCTGGCACAGCAGAGTTCCATAACAGTTGATGAATTAATGAATTAAGTACAGGTGTCGGTGTAGAGGGATGTCTAAGATGTGTTGGTAGAGGAAATAAATCGAGCCGTCGAACAGGTTGTCCAATCTAATCCCACCTGCACAAAATATATTAAAATTCCTGTTGGGGGTCAGACATAAATTACGTATAGCGGTTACCTCTGAGGAATGGGTTTGGAGCCAGGTGAGAAGGGGGTGGGATTCATTTTTAACTTGATTCCCTTCTCTAACCCTCAGTATTATCACAGTGCATTACCTTTAAAATTAAAATTAAAAAAAAAAAAAAAACACCAAACAACAAAAAACGTCTACTAGGCTTGAAGAGCCACAGGGTTGGAGCCACTTTGCTAATAGAAACAGCAACAACAACGACGACATCTGCATGGCCTTAGAAAAGCAAGTTAGTCATGGCCTCTGAGCTTAATTTTACCTCCAAATAAATATACACTAATACGTACTTAACAGGTAGATATGTCAACACACAAATGTTACACGTGAAGGTGCATGCGTGCATTTAGAAAACATCTACACAATTTCTATATATCTAAACAATTATATATACAACTGAATTGTATTTATATACAATTTATGTAATATAAACAATTTACATACCGTATATAATACACTGCCACCCTCTTCGGCTGGAAAGAAGCCAACGGTCGTGTTGTTGTCACCTTTTCAAGAAGGGCAGCGCCTACCTCTTGCTGTTCCAAGCAACCATAAGGGCGTGTGACGGGACCTGAAGGCAGAGACTAGGAGTTCAAGTCTAAGTTTAGAAATAACTGGCCGAGATGGACTTGAGTGAGGAGAGAAGCTCCAGGGGAACTATAACTGATGTGTTTCTGATCAGCTCCCGTGTCGGTAATCCAATTTCATCCATGAGAGTGGGTGAGAGGCCTCGTGTGTAGGTCAGGTCCGAGGCAGGACAGAGCAGTCATCCTCAATGAATTCCCGATGGTTCGGTTGAAGAGCGTTTCCTGGGCGGGGGACCAGTTACAAATGTGTGAGCAGAGATAAGGGGGCAAACGTGGGAGATTCAGGCACCCAGTGGTGCCGATCGCTGAAGGGACAGGGGGGAGGACAGAGGGCTCTCGGGGGGCCCTGGTGGGAGTTGGAACTATAGAGGTGATGCTGAAGCGGGGGGGGCAGGGCGCGCAGGAGAAATACACCTGCCACTCGTGCGGGGGCCTCCCGTTGTCTGCAGGAAGGAGGAAGGCTGGTGAGGAAGTCCTCGGGTATGAGCTTCCTGCGCCCCAGGGGAGGGCTGGTGAGGACCCGACACGGACCTGGACAAGGGCAGGTGTGGCAGCTGGAGAGTCTTCTGAACGTCAGACTTCCTGCGTCCACCTTCCTCCCTTTCCCTCCTCCTCGCTCACGTTCTCCGGTCGGCCTACCTGCCAGTCTTCTCCCCCGCCCCCCTTGCCTTTCTTTCCCACTTGCCTTCTGCTCTCTAATACTCACTGCAGTCCCAGCTTCATCACCAAAACTTTTGTGCCTCAGGGAGCTCATCTGTAAAATGGGGGCGTGCACTCTCCTCCCTTGCAGAATTGCGGGGCTCAGGGGAGATGATGATGGAAGTCCTTTGTCAGTCTATTGTGCGGTACAAATGTAACACATCATTATTAATATTTTATCCTAGAAGTGCTAATGTGACCAGGGTGGGACATTAGGATAATTTTGTGCAAACTTCTTGCTTTGAAATTGTCACCTGAGACCCAGCTGGATAAAAGGGACGGCTCTCTGTTCCAGTTTAGAACTGATGATAAAGTTCTTTCTTCACCCAAGTTGTTTTATTTATTTACTTACTCGCTGTGGATGGGCGGAAAGGTATTTCTTTTCTTCTTCTTGCTTGGAAGCCACAATAATATTTCATCACCACTGCTTACCCTAAAAAAAAAAAATAGATTTCTTTTTCATCCTCAGCTGGTGATTTGGTTTGCATTAATGCTTTTCATAACTCGTGCATTTGGCTATTAAAAATTAATGCTTGGCACTGACATAAACAAATGAAATTTGTATTATTAATGTTTTACATAGGTAAAGCTCTGTAATAACAGATTCATCACAGCAGACTGTTTTAATTAAAAGTTTCACTGGTTCCGTGAACACATCTGAGAGACGGGTCTGGGGAGAACCAGGGATGCGAAACATGACGGGCAGAGAGAGTGCATCTCTGATTCCTGGGAGATCAAGTGGTTTGAGGCCCCAGGTATTGGCAATGACCTCACGGTTGGATACTGTTAGTAGAAAGCTTAGCCTGGGGTCCGGCTTATAGTAAGTGTTCAATTAATGGCAGGATTTACGAAGAAGAAGAAGAAAAGAAAAGAATATTGATTCTTTGAACAATACGGTCCATTCGTTTGTTTATTCAGCACGTCTTTAGTGGGCACCTAGTGGGTGTCAGAAATGGTCCCAGGTATTGGGGATACCGCAGTGAGGCAGATGGCTGACCTCGTGAAGCCAGTGTTATAGCGGGAAGAGACAGACCCTATGTGGCATGTCGGATGGTGATAAGGGTTACAGAGAAAAACGTAGCTGGGTCAGGGCTTAGGGAGGGCTTGGCAGGCTGCCGGTGGGTGGAAAAGAGAGGTTTGCAACTTGAAATAGAGAGATCAGAGGAGGCTCTAAGGGAAGGTGACATTTGAGAAAAGGCTTGGAGGGGATGAGGAAGGGAGCAAATTGCTACCCGGGGGAAGGATGCCCAGGAAGAGAAGAGAGCAGGTGCGAAAACCCTGAGGCAGGAACATGGGGACAGAGCTGAGGGGGTGAGAGCAAGCCCAGGAGCAGGTGAGGTCTAGAGGTGGGAGAGGCTGGGTCATAGGACTTGGTTGGCTGGGGTGAGGATTTTGGCTTTGACCCTTACAGGTGCTCCAGGAGGCTGGATGTATTAACTCCATCTCACAGCTGGGGAAACTGAGGCACAGGGGGTCTCGCCCACCAGGAAGGAGCCAACGCTGGCCTCCTAACCCTGGCCTGTCAGATTCTTATATCTAGTGAGCTGTATTGCACCGTGTTCAAGTGAAGCTCAGGGGAGTTAGGTGAGTCCAACAGACGGATGGGTTGTTCCTGTCCAGCACAGGACCACACCCGTCACATCTTAGTCTAGGATCTTTACATGCAAATTAGCTTTGGATAACACCTCGTTCGGCTCCCCAGTTTCACAGATGGAGAACCTGAGGCCCCATACGTGATCTGCCCAGGCTAGTGACGGAGCCGGAGCTAACATCACAGGACACTGGGGACACCCGCCCCCTTGAGGCTAACCTCATCTCACCCCGTGTTGGTCAGGATGCAGGGCAGCCTGGTGGTTAAGATCCTGGGTCTGAATCCTCACATCGGCCACATACATGCCTGGGCGTGTTTCTTGACCTCTCTGAATCTCTCTGAGGGTAATAATCTGATTTGAAAGGAATTGTTGAGGAGATGTGGGAAGAGGCCAAGCTCTCAGCCTTGTTTGTGACACATGATTAACCCTCATGACTGGTCACTACGATAATGTCACTCACATTAGTCGTATGAGATGGGTACCTCCTGCCGTTCACAGGGGGGAAAACTGAGTCCCATTAGGGAGAGTGCTTTACCCAAGGGTATTCAGCAAACTGGAATCCCAGGACGGTGTTCCTATCTGGTCCCTAGAGCTTTAAAGGACCCTATGGCTTTCTTCTTTTTTTGATAACCGAAAACCCTCCATGGAAGTGAGTTCTTGACATGCCGCCTGCTGCAGGTGCTGGGGACGCGGGACAGGGTTTGAGCACGAGTGACGATCACGTTCGTATCAGCGAATGCAGTGTGCTACGAAAGCAATTTACCAGTTCAGCTACCAATATGCCAGGGATGACTGTAATGGACTTTTCTCATCTGTATGAAAATGTCAATGACACAGCACACGTCCCATCGATACTTTCCCAAGTCCTCATTTTCCTGAGGCTGGAGGTGGCAAGGGGTCTGTGTGTGTGTGTCGGGGGGGGGGGGGACACGTGAAGTGTTCATTAAATGATAATAATAGTAGCTTCCATTTATTAAGTGCCTACTGTGTGTCAGGCACTAAGCTAAATGTTTTCTTTACTTTATCTCTAATTTTCCCCGTAGCCCTGCAGAGTAGATGTAAATGGAAGATTGGGAAGGATGTTTCCCGACATCACACAGATAATGGGAGCTCTTTATTTGGTTATTTGTTCATTTGTTCATTCAGTTGTTTGATAAATTCTCATTGAACACCTCTATGGGTCCGGCAGTCTGCTAGGTACCGAGGGTATGTTGATGAACGAAAAGAAGGCGCTCACAGTGTAACGTGGAAACCAGAAAATAAATAATCACAGTGGTGAACCTATACTTACAATGCAGGGGCTGGGAAGGATTCGCTGAGTGAGAACCAGAGGGGTGCCGGTTAAGTGACTCACAGCAGAGGCCCCCAGTTAGGAAGTGTCAGAACTGGAAGATTCGGGGCTGGGGCCTCGGCTCTTCCCATTGCCCTCCACGGAGAGGGCAAGCTTCCCGGGAGACCTGGTTTGAATCCCAGGGCTATAACTTCCTAGGTGGAGTGTTCTTGGGCCAACCACTTTACCTCCTCTGTCCGTGCCTTGAGGAACGGGAAGAATACTTACCTCACTGAGCCCACGTGGGAGTCAGAAGACATAAGGAGTGAGAGAGCTGGACAACTCAAACGTGTTTTGCACCCCACAACAGCAACGACTCGAATCAGAGTCTTGCACTGTGCGGACCAAGTGGCGGTGTTGAGTCACTGAGCGGCGATGTCAGGATTTTCACAGCGATGTGAGGGCACCAGCTCCGGGCGGGGCCAGCTTCTTGCTTTGCTTTGGCTTTCCTAAAATGGGTCCAAGCCTGAGGGGTCTCGCCTCCTCAAGGCCAGCAGCCCTGCACAGAGGATGCGGAGAAGGCATCTGTGCAGGTGAGGAGTGTGTGCAAGGGAGAGTATCAGAAATTCACGTGTATGCGTCTCGAGCTCTGTCCCGAACAAGTCAAGGTAAGTTTCACGGTAGTGGAGCTTAGGCAAGAAAGAAGGGGGTTTTGACCCTCTCTCCTCTCCTCTCCTCTGTCTGCCGTCAGGACGTCTGGAATAGCCAAAGAGGAGACATAAAAGCAGCCCTTGAATCCCCACCCTCATCATTCTTGCAGGAAAGGTAGGCTATTCCTGAGAGCAGTAGAAAGTGATGGGTAAGATGGGTGAGACTATGGATGAGGAAGGGAGAAAGGGCTGTAATTAATAAGGACACCACCTCGTAAATGCTCATTGTTCACTGGCTTCGAGAATTGCAGTGTAATTATATTAGGAAATGTACTGTACTCTACTTGGTAAAGGTAATGACATTTTAATTGCATGTGACTTCTCTGGCCCTGTCTGGGTCCCAGGCTCTGCAGGGAAGTGTGACCAGCCAGTGGCATTTCTAGATAGCAGGGCCAGGAGAGAATGGAAATGACTTGTCGCGAGCCCCACTCGGCACCGGCCACACTGTGATTCGCGTTGTGTAGTCCTCAGGCAGTGTCCCAAGAGGCAGCACCATCCTGTAGGTGGAGACCTTGGGGGCAGAAGGGAAAGTGTTTCATCCGAGTCCTCAAGAGCGAGATTGAACCAAGCTGGTGGCCTCCAGGTCGAGAGTTCTTTTTTTTTTTTTTTTTTTTAACATTATGAGAAAGGGGGACTAAGGGACAGAAGCTGGGTCCAGTTTCTTTCAGAGGTCCCATTTATATGAAGGAAAAGAAAATGGATCCTGGATCCTCAGAATATTACCCAGTTGAGATCAGCAGAGCTGAGTGTGGGGAAGGGTAAGGGATAGCAATTTCTTCTCGTCGAGGAGGGAGCTGCTGACTCAGATGACGTGGGGACTTTGTTGGAGAGAATTCAGGATGCTGGGGCAAGCTGGGAAGGCTTCCTGAAGGAGGTGATGTGGGGGTGATGCCATCATGAAGGATGAGTGACTATGCCCGTGAGAAGCTGCCACTCTGAGCTGTGTCCTTCTCTGTTTTCCAGTAGACTGCGGGCAGGGCTGTCTTCTATATCTTTGTGGGTGCCCATCACAGAGGTGGCACACGGTAAGTGCCTAATAAATGTTGTCCAACTCAAATCGCATATGAGCTCTGGTAAATTCTCCCAATTGTGGAAACCTGGACAGGTGAGGATTATATCGAAAGAACACTCAGACTTTGGTAGGGATTTCTGCTGGAAGTACTCTCTTTGACGGGACCAGGATGAATGCTGAATTAATAAGAATTATCAATGCCATTATTCTTACTATTAATGATTAAGATAATACAGATAATGATGACAACAGAGCCAGTGATTCTAACTAATATTTATTGAGTATGTACTACGTGTCAGACGCCAAGCAAGGATCTTCTATAGAATTTTTCATTTAATCTCCACACCAATTTTTGAAGCAGGCACTATTCTTATTCCCACTTGACTGAGACTGAGGCCCAGAGATGTGCAGATAATCACCCTGCACCCCCCAATTAGGAAGAGAGAGAATAAGGGCTTCGATCCAGGCCTGCCTGATGCTAAACCTCATACCATTTCTCTGCTCTGTACTGTCTGCTCCACTAGGAGGGCACGAGAAACGGTCAGACCAATTTATGTTGACCTTCAGCGTCCTTGAGGGTAAAGGCAGGACGTTGGAAGACAAAACCAAATGGAGGTTTCTACCAGAAAACACTGCTGGACGGATGGGAATGTGCCAGTTGAGCCGGTGCTATGATTGTGCCCAATTCAGAAGAACAAGAGATTGTTACATTCACTGGAGTGACTTTATCCCAGAACCGCCGACCCGGTGTCCGGGGTTGAGGAGTTGGAGGGTTTGAGGCCAAGGCATGAAACGAAGCCTGGCTCCATATGGACCTTTGCTCAGTCTTCACAGGCAGATTCTTGGCATGTCCTCCAAGAGGCCACAGAAGATAGGAGGGGGCTTCCAGACCCGAAACTGGGGCCACTTAGCCCATGGCAGCCTTTCTGCCTCCATCCCTTCCAAGAGAGCCCCGACCACTGGCCATCAAGAGGGAGGAGGGGGAGAAAGCCAAAGAGGGAGAAGACTGGACAGGGGTGGGCTCAGAGGCTCATCAAGATGTACCAAGAAGTACCAAGACCCAGGCTCCAAGTCGACTGCCTTCTTTCATAGCTTCCTAGGTCAGATGGCTAATGAACATAAGTGGCACCCAGTTTTTGTTACAAGTCCCCTTTATCACAAATGTAGAGAAAATTGATTTCAGGGGCAATCAACTGTCTTGGGAACGGCAGAGTCGGTGAGACCAGGAACGCAAGGATTTGTTAGCCCTTCTCCTCCAGGAGCTGCCGAATCACATGGCTAGACCTCACAGAGGGGAGTTGGGGATGGGCTGGATAATCAGGAAGGCTCCCTGTAGGAGGTGGCTCATCAGACACGTTCCACTGAGATGGGACTGGGGAGGTTACCGCCTGCTGCTTCAGTGAGACTGGCCACCCGTGCCTTTAGATCCTGCAGCCAGATTAGCCTCTCTTTCTGTTACCCGGAAACCTGAAGGAACAAGATAACAAGGGAGGGGGTGGAGACACCTCGGAAACAGGAATAGAAAGAGTGTGGCCTGGGAGTCAACACGCCTGGGATGTAAGCCTGGCTCTGCCCCATCGTATGTGTCGCTGTGGGCTTGTTGGTTTTCCCCTGGGGCTCTTGGGCCATCTGTGTGTGAAATGAAAACAGATCATCTCACAGCCCCCTTTTGGTTTCTGTGGTGTGTTCCCATAAAAATACACAGATCAAGGCTGAGCTCTCAGTGTTGTGTTCAGGAGGTGGTGCAGTCAGCTGGGAAGGAATGAGTTCTGTGAAGGGAGCAGTGGGTTGCGGTGAGCTGGACGGGGCAGGTGACCTTGAAGAGGGTTTTATCAGATGAAGGATGGTCACGGCAGAGGAAGTGACCCAAGCAAAGGCACAGAGAAAGAGAGTACATGTTTTCTGGAAACAGTGAAGGGTCCATGGAGTGGGACCCCGAGCCACCGGGTGTTCTTGGTCTCTGCTTCTTGCCGGCATGACCCTGCTTGACCGCTGGACTGTAAGCTCCCCCTGGGGCCAGAAGCCACCCTGTCACCGCTGCAGCCCCACAGCCTGGCAGAGGGACCGCATGCACCAGCACATCCAAAACACGTGTTTAAGGGAGGAAGGCATTTCTCTGCACCTCAACACCTAGCTGCCTTTAACCAGATGCCTTTGTTTGCGTGAGTAAATGGGCAAAAGCTGGATTCTGCAAACATTTCAAAACCTCTACCTTGAGAGATTCAAAGAGCCTATCCTTTGGAAGTCGGTGGCTCCTTGGATATCCCACATGATTTGGGAACAGGTCCCCGGATGTCAGCTCTCAAGCCCTTCTCAGATCCCCAGGGCTTTGGGACCGAGGCTGGAGTGTGCTATATGTGTATGTTTGTAATTTATTTTATTATATATCTCTTCTCCCACTTTAATTGTTGCTGAGCTCATGTTTTATTTTAATTAATGTTTTAATTTAGTACATGCACCATGAGGCACTTTCTCTGAGGGTATAATTAACTTAGAAAAAAAAATCAGCTGCTGTAGCACTTGAGTCTGGGAAACCAAGGCTCAAAAAGGGTGGGTGTGTGGCCCAAAGTCACTTGGAAAATTGGGGATGGATTCAGGAGGTAAAAGGTCTTTACAATGTACCCTAGGACTTCATCAACCCCCGTCCATTTGAGCGAAGTCGGAGGGGAGGCAGATGATATTTATGGAGCACCTACTACATGCCCAGCACAGAGTTCTCTGTTGTGTGCAATGTGACATAGAATCCTTTTATCCTCTCAACAACCCTCCGAAGCAGATTTTCTTGTTCTCGTTTCACAGATGAAGGTGAGGCTGGGAGAAGTAGCAGCCTCTTTAGATTCTAGCAAATGGAAAAGAGCAAAGCCAGAATTTGACCCATGTCAGTCTATTCTCTAATCATGGGTTTACGTTGCCAGGCCACACTTTTTTTTTAAATTTGTGAATACACAAAAACTCTTGGGCAGCCACCCTGGAGCTATGCACAGGAATCCTCTAACTGAGAGGGAAGGGGCTCTCTGGAGCCTTCAACAGAATTAGTTTCTCTGGCGATGTTCGAAGTCAACCTCTGTCACTCACATTTTGACAGTAGCTTTAAATTTTTATTTATTTCTTTTGTCGAGAGAGAGAGACGGAGACAGAGAGAGGGAGAGAGAATCCCAAGCAGGCTCCATACCCCCCAGGGCAGAGTCAAATGTGGGGCTCAAACTCATGAACCCCAAGATCACGACCTGAGCCAAAGTTGGACCCTTAACTAACTGAGCCACCCAGGCACCCCAAGAGTAGCTTTTAAGTCTCAAAATACTTTCATAACCACACCATACCACCATGATCAGCACCATGGCCAGCACCAGATCAGTTACTACTACTAAGGACAACAGCTAATATATAATATTCCAAGCACATTATAAGCAACTGTAGGTGGAGGTTCTATTCTTATCCCTTATTACAGATGAGATTCATGACAGCTCACGTGTTTTCAGACCTCGCCAATCTTTCAGTGCCAGTTCCCATCTTCTGATACCATTGCCTCTGAGGACATCTGAATGGGAAAGCTCTGGACTCAGATGTGGTTGGAATCTCAGTCCCCTGTCTTCCTTCATCAGTTGTCTTCATGGCCATGTGTCCTTCATTAATTGACTTCACAGTTCCCATTATAAATGTTCCAAAGGCTGGGAACACGGAGATGGCTCCAGCTCTCATTCTGCCAGGAAGCTTCTATTCTACCATCCAGAAACAGGCAATGGACAAATGAAGGAATACAGAAAAAAAAAAAGGAAATCACAGATAATGGGGAGAGTTTGTGGAAAACAAAAGAAGGATGATATTAGAGAGTGTCTGAGGATATTCAGGGAAGGCTGTTCTAGGAAGATGATGTCTAAGCTGGGGTCAAGAAGACAAGGAAGAAAGGGAGGGGAAACCACAGGCAAAGGCTCTAGGGTAGGAAGGCTTCTCAGGGCCATTTTCTTACGTTTCCTACATTTTCTTGCATTTCTCTTTTAGGGCACTCTCACCACAGTGCGTGATTTTATATTCATCTGTGGGACCATTTCATTAGTATTCACCTCTTCACTGACTGTGAAGTTCAAGGGGGCAGGGGACAGGTCTGCTTTGTTCATTATCGTAACCACAGGATCCAAAGACAGCATCTGGCTCATAAATGTTTTCTGAATAAATGAATGAATGAAGGAACGAATGAACGAATGAACGGATGAATGAGTTCTCAGTGAATGCTGTCCCCAAGCCCCCCTCCCTTTTATAAACTGTAAAGGGCAATCACTGACACTTGGCAAAGGAGGAGAATGAGAAACAGAATACAACGCTTACCTCCTATGTTGTAAGCTCCTTTCACTTGACCAAAAACGTCTGCCACGTCTCATTCCTTCTAGATGTGTGTTGAGTGCCTACTGTGTACCTGGCCTTTGACAGGTGAATGCTGTGAGACATCTAATGGGTAGATAGACCATGTTGCGTTACTTCCATTTCTTGGGGGCCGGGGAGGAGGGAATGACTCAGGCAAGTATGTGGCCGAGGTCATTGATCCCCTAATGCCTCAGTGATACTTTTCCCTCTCACTTGCCCTACTCCAGGTTTCATCCCCTCCCACAGCTCTGTCTGGGGATGTGCTTCCTAGAGCTCACAGAGGGCACGACTGGAGGGAAGCTTGACAGGAGCATGGAAGCCTTGTTTCCTGCAAAATAGCCAGCACTTTGATGGTGTCTGTGACATGGAATGTGCTTGATAAATACACTCCCTGCTCCACCTTCCTTCTCCCCCTAGGGACTCAGGTTACCATGCAGACGCCTGAGCCCCCTTTGCCCTGTGGGCCTGCCCCTCACTCCTAATGGGGCTGTCCTGTGAAATCAGTGAAGACATCAGCAGTCACCACCTGTTTGCTCCTCTGTGCCCCCAGGAGACTCCAAGTCCCTTTAAAGGCAAGAACGTCTCTTTCTCCTCCGTATTTCCAAGGCCCACGCAGGGCCCAGCACACGGTAGGTTTTCAGTACGTGTTTGTCAAAGGGACGACTGAAGGAGGCTCATCTGCTTCAGGAGGCTGTACCGGCCAGAGCGTGTTCCTGCTCTCCACTTGCCTTGCCTGCTGCTGGGCTCCCCCGGGGTGGCAACTGGTCTTTGCTGCACCTTCCAGAGCGCGTTGTGTCACAGGTCTGCAGCTGTGTGTCTGGCATGAACTTGCATCCATCGCTGCAATTTGTGTGCACTGAAGCCATTTAATTAAATGGGACGGAATTGAATCTTCGAGGCTGTTATCGCTGATATTGTTTTCTGCGCACGCCCGGCTGCGAGGGAATCCACGGGAGGCCTGGGAGCGAGCTCCCCGCTCATTCCCGCCTGGTTCTCCCACCCCCAGCCCAGATGGCGCCGGGAAGCGGCCGAGATCCTGGGCCCAGATCTGAAGTCAGGGGTTCAAAGCCCCTCCACGCACGCATCCCCGTCCCCATCGGTGGCTCTGAGCCGCTGACAGGCGTGTGCCTCTCCCCAGGAGGCAGCCAGAGCTGTGGAAGCTAATTTTGCTGAGGGGGAACCTTGCCAAGCCAGAGCAAGCTTTCATTTGCCTAAGTTCGTATCAATAATTAATCCAACCTGGTTTTACACAAGGCTCGACATAAAATTATTAGTTCTGAGAGCTTTTCTTGAGCTAGTCCCAGAAGAGGGCTATGACCAGACCAAGAACTGAGGACCCATGAGAGATGGGCTGGGCCGTTCAGAAAGTCATTTTCTCGTCCCCATTTCAAGCTCCCTCCGTGGCTCCCCTGGGGCCTCTGCCATTGCCAGCCACCACTTTCTGAAGGCCGGGTCATTCCCTTCAGTGGCTTCCCACTGTGCTTCTGATTCAGCCCCCATTCCCAGTGACATTTCCCAGGCCCCAGCTTCCTCCCCATTCTCTCTCTGTTAAGGCCAAACTGCCTTAACCCACTGTCTCTTATCGCCATGGAACGCGCTCCTCACCCACGTTTCTGGGGGTTGAACGCTTACTCATCCTGCAGGGCTGAAACCCAAAGCCACCTCCTCTGGGAAGCCTTTTCTGATTTCTCCAAGGATCACCTTTCTTCTGCCTCCTGGAGGTCTCCATTTCAAAAGGTACCCTGACTGTCTGGTTCTATTTTCCCCGTGCCCATGTCTTCATTCCCAAGCAAGTGTGTGTTTCTCACAGGCAGGTAACAATAATCCATAAAGGAATAACCCTCGGCGTGGGCCACTAGTGACTCTAGCCAGGGGAAGTGGGCAGAGCTGGGTCCGCTGTTTCTTCCCCCGAACCAGATTCTTAGTCTTATTTCCAAACGTGGCCAAGAGCTTCTCAGTTTCATGAGTTTGAAGCCTCCTCTTTGTGACTGTATTTTTTTTCTTCTTCTTTTCCGCCCAGTTTTCCCCAGAGCCTTGTTCTCGTGCTCACAACCACCCGATTCCCCCAACCAGGCGCTCACGTTCTCCTGTCCACCCGACCCCAAACGCCACAGAACTTCCTGTTGCTGCTTAAACATCTCCTGCTCTTGGGGCGTCTAGGTGGCTCAGTCGGTTAAGCGTCCGACTTCAGCTCAGGTCACGATCTCGTGGTCCGTGAGTTCGAGCCCCGAGTCGGGCTCTGGGCTGATGGCTCAGAGCCTAGAGCCTGCTTGCGATTCTGTGTCTCCCTCTCTCTCTGCCCCTCCCCCGTTCATGCTCTGTCTCTCTCTGTCTCAAAAATAAATAAACGTTAACTAAAAATAAATAAATAAACAAATAAATAAATAAATATCTCCTGCTCTTCAAGGCCTCTGGCACTTCCCCTGTCTAGAAGGCCCTTCCGGCTCCATTACCTGTCCCCCCCCCCCCAGCTCCCTACCCACTTCTCAAGGCCCAATTCAAGAGTCACGGCATCTGTGAAGTTGACACGGTTGCTCCTTTTGCAGAGTTAAGGGAACTCCTCTTTGCTCCAAAGCCACATTCTTGCCCCTACCTTGAATTTATCCGTGTATATCTTCCCCTGCCCTTGGCCCCAGCCCCTGATCCCTTTGAGGGAGGGCGGTGACCACATCTTTGTTTTTACTACCCCTCCCCCAAATGTCGAGGCCCATACTTGGCTTCCAGCAGGTGCTCAGCAAATACTTGTTGAATTATTAAATAAATATGCAAGAAGTTGGAAATTAGAGACGGCAGTCTTACGATCCCCTGGGCGAGGAGGCGTGGGCTGTGGTTATCGCTGTTGTTCTGGTTGCTATCGTTTCCCAGGCATCCCATAACACACACACCCTGCTCACCTGTCTCAGGTTCTCAGACAAGTTCTTCTTTCAAATGTCCCATCTTATCGTCCCCCCCGCAAAGACCATTCAGACTTCTCAGATCCGCCGTCGTCATATTTTGCTTAAAGTCAAGTCCCTTCCAAGGTGCGTTCCACGTCCGCTGTCTCGTCAGCCCTGGGTTAGGTGCTGGGAGGCGAACTCAAACCAAGGCGGTCCGTGCACAGGGCAACGAAGTTCACCATCTGCGTTGGGGACAGAGCAAACGTAGCCGAGCGTGAAGCAGAGTGCGTCTGATAATGACGTTTCTGACCGTCAAGACAGTCACCAACCGGCAACCTCTATGGTGAATGTGCGTTTCTTCTTAGCAGTGAGCGGTAGCAAGGAGCCTTTAAAGCGGGAGGATTAAATCATTCTGTTGAGAAAGGCATCATGGAGGGGTAGTTCGTTGAGCAAGATGGATCGGAAGCGTCTGTGCTTGCCCTGCCTGTTGGCCAGCGCACCTTTTCGCCAGAAATGTTTCCGCTTCCACTCCTCATACGGTCCCAACTGCCTTCTCTTTTTCTCGCCAATAAATCTCCTTTGTTTCTCCTGAGACTCTCCTGCCAGGCTGTCAGGAAGTCTGCACAAAATAGTGTATTTCTGTCAAGAGTTCCATGTGAAGTGTTAACGGGCTTTTGAACGCCGGAGACAGTCGAGGCGGTGCGCGGGGACACCGTTGTCCTCGTGCCTGTTTACTTCCCGCTTCTGGCAAGCTCTGAGCCAACTCGAGGCCGCTGACTTGAGGGGGGGGGGGGCACAGTCCTGTGCAGCCTCCAAATGGTCCCCCCAGAAAGAGCCTAGAAGAAGAGAGGAAGTCTGAGGTCCTGCCCTTCTGTGACCCACCCCCTTCCCAGCCGAGCAATATTCCGACCTCAGAGCCTCTGGACAGGACCACGCAAATGGGTCAAGGTCAAGGGCTTAAGCTAACCTGCTGCATGCATTCAGGCCATACCGCACCTCTGTCTTTAGTTTTCCCATCTGCATGTCAACGGGGGTAGATCATCCCCAGGGTGCCTTGTGGGTCTGGCACTCCATCACTTCATGAATCTATAGCAGCTAAAACTTGCTGAAAATGTGATTCTTTCTTGGAGACCCAAAGTCAATGGAAAAAGAAATGGTCTAGGTAATTCCAAGCCCCAGGAGGGACATTCTTTTAGGGCAGTAAAATAACAACAATAATAAAAATCTAGGATCAAAGTGCTTTCCCATCTCTTGTTTGATTCTCCTAACCGTCCTGTGGGGAGAGAGCCAGATCCACAGAACTTTTCGGCTGGCCACCAGAGCCACTGTGTACAGACGTTTAGGTTGTGCACTGCACCAGGGCAGCACATCCGAGGAGACATCCTATGGGAAACACAGATTAATTTATACGAGAGCGTGTGCGTAGTCACGAAGGATCACGTCTTCCAGCTGGCACACGGGATTGTGCACACAGCCCGTGCACGCATGGTGCAAAAAATGTTCACAGCTGCCCTTGTCTTGACCGCACTTTGGATGAGTCCTGCGAGCACCTACCTATTCTCCTGGAGACTTGACTCCCACCTTCCCTCTCCCTGAACTTGGTACCGGTGCCATATCTGAGGGATGAGGTTGGGGTCTGGTGTATTCTGTAAATGGTACGTGCGCCTGTGCCAGGCAGGGGGGCAGCGGATGAGGTGTGTGTCTGCTCCTGGCCTCTGCTGGGGCGGAGCCAGGCCGAGCCGGGGGCACCCCCATACAGCAGCAGCCGGCACCTGCTTCTTCGTGGGACGCGCACACTGACCATCGACTTACAAAGAAGCCGGAGAGGGGCGCCTGGGTGACTCAGTCGGTTAAGCAGCGGACTCTTGATTGCGGCTCAGGTCACGGTCTCTCGGTCGGGTTTGTGAGTTCGAGCCCCGCATCAGGCTCTGTGCTCACAGCGCGGAGGCTGCTTCAGATCCTCTGTCTCCCTCTCTCCCTCAGCCCCTCCCCAACTCACATGCACGCATTCTCTCTCTCTCTCTCAAAAATAAATAAATGTTTAAAAAGAAAAAAGATGCTGGAGATCCGGACTATTTGTGCTGGTGAGTTTTAGCCGGTGGGACAGATTAAAGTCAGGTCCGAAGCTTTGCTCACCCCGGCCCTGTCCCCTGGCTTCCCTTCCTGCACTTCCCCTTTCTGTACATGAGGGCCATGGCAGGGGCACCAAATACAGCTGGAAGGGCCATGTCCCTGCTGTGCCAAAGCCAGACTGCTTAAGGCCGTTCGGGTTAATATGCCAACGTTTTAAAATGTCGCAGAAGGCAGGGCGCCTTCCTCTAACTCATACAAAAGCACCGCACAGGCTAGAGGTGGGCGCCCAGACTGCCCTATGCGCATGGGGCTCTCCTCTGACCGTCTTGTGCTACGGATACCACAGGCACTTTCCCAAGATGCCAGTTGGATCAGGCCACTTCCTCCCTCAGACACCTTCTAGGGCTCCCTATTGTCTATGAGAGGACTTTGCAAGGACGGAGGAAGGAGGGTGTGTTCCGGAATTGCGTGGTGCAATTGAGATGCACATTTCCAGGTTCCACCGCAGGTGTGAAATGTTGGAAGGGACGTGGAGGGGGGACAGAGGTGGAGAAGAAAGGCATGCGTATTTTCAAGTTTCTCCCCAGAGATCTGAGACACCACCCTGACTAGGAAACACCGTCCTTGAGCAGGTGTGCGTGAGTGGGGGAGGGGCAGAGTGAGAGAGAGAGAGAGAGAGAGAGAGAGAATCCCAAGCCACGACCGTGAGATCATGACCTGAGCCGAAATCAAGAGTCACTTAACCGACTGAGCCACCCAGGCCCCCCCAAGGATGCTAGATCTTGCCACACCATTCAAGGCTTTCTAAGACTAGTTCAAACCTAATATTCTAGCTGCTTCTCCTGCCCCTCGCCTTCACGCAACCCATGCTCCAGATCGCACTGGCTTTTCCTCCTTATCTGGACGCCACAGTCCAAATGCCACCGCCTTTGTGAAGCCTTCCTTGATTCTCCAGTGCAAACGGCTGCCTTCCTCGTTTGTGCCTCCGCGTTCCAACTAGACCAGAGTTGAGACAGGGGTCCTTCTGGGGTGTGCATAGTACTACCACGTTGCCCCACCCGGTATCTCTGTGGCTTCAGCCTTTTGGAGGAAAGAGGCGAGGGATGTGTGTATGTCAGTGTGTGTGTGTGCATGAGTTTGTGTCTCTGTGTTGTGTGTGTGTGTGCGGGTGTCTGCACGGCAGGGAAAAGCAAGGGGAGAGAAGAACGGCGGGGTTCTGTAGCCTCTGCCCTCTGCTGTCAGTAGAGGCAACTGGTTTTGAGTGTTGATGGAGGATGACAGCTAGAGCTGGAGAAGCTGGGTCGTGCCTTGTGAGACCACAGGGCAGTGCGACCCAAGGGCAGGAGCAGCCGGGCTTGGGGGTCCAGTGCACAGCGCCATCTAGAGGTGGGTAAAGGATTTATCCCCCGCCCCAACTCAGCCCCAGACCCTGAGAAGCCAAGCGCTGCCCCATTGTGAAGGGTGGGCAGGTGGTCTCCTGGTGCAAAGGGAAGAACTAAGCAGAGAGACTGAGTCTATGCACTGGTTTTTGGACCCCAAAGGTGCTCTGTGAAGGTGTTTTCCTTCCATAGATGTCACACGGCCTGTGGCAGGGGGAGAGGATGTTAAGAGGTGGCCTTTGGTCTCACAAACAGCTTGAGACAATTCTTGGTCTTGGAAACCTGGCTGTCATTTTAATGTATCCAAGCATTATTTATTCCATACTTGCCCTGGTTACTGCTACTCATAAACATGATAATAGCTGCTAACGTTCACTGAACACCTAGTATGCCCCCATTCTATCTATCTATCTATCTATCCATCTATCTATCTATCTATGTCATCTATCTATCTATCATCTATCTTATCTATCTATCTATCTATCTATCATCTATCAATCAATCAATCATCTGTCTATCATCTATCTATCATCTATCTTATCTATCAATCAATCATCTATCATCTATCTATCTATCTATCTATCATCTATCTATCCATTTATATATCTATCAATCAATCATCTATCATCTATCTATGTCATCTATCTATCTATGTCATCTATCTATCATCTATTATCTTATCTATCTATCATCTATCAATCATCTATCATCTATCTATCTGTCTCATCTATCTATCTATCTATCTATGTCATCTATCTATGATCTATTATCTTATCTATCTATCTATCTATCATCTACCTATCAATCATCTATCTATCTATCATCTATCTATCTATCTATCTATCTATCTAGGTCATCTATCTATCTACCTATCTATCTATCATCTATCATCTATCTATCTAGCTAGCTAGCTAGCTTATCTATCTAGCTTATTTATCTAGCTTATCTATCTATCTATCTATCTATCTGTCATCTATCCATCATCTATCTCTCCTTATTTGATGCCTGTGCTAATCCTGTGATATGTTATCAACCAGCCCATTTTACAGAGGAGGAATATAAGGGTCAGAAACGCAGTAATTCCTGTGGCCCATCATACAGTTAGAAAGGGGAGCAAATGATGTCCAAACTCAAATCTGTGGGACTGTAAGGCGTGTAACCCTTCTCTGAGGCTACACGGGCAGCTGACGTCCTCTGCCTGCAGGTTATTTATTTCTGAGTTCCTACCCTGTACCTGCTTGGCTCAAGGCAAAGCTCATAGCCAGGCCAGGAGTTATCAGGCTCCAAGCCCTTGTGCCACGGTGGTTCAGAGCTCAGACCCTGCACCCAGACGTGCCTGACATGCGTCACATAGCAGCTGAGTGACCTCGGATGAGTAGCTCGACTTCTCTGAGCCTGTTTGCTCATGGCGTTGCGACGGGGACTCAGGAAGTTGTGTTTAAGAATTTAGCAGACCGCCAGGCATACAGCAAGTGTTCAGCAGATGAGGGCTATTCAGATTATCATCTGAGCTTTCGTGGAGGACACACTGTGTACTAGGTGCAGTATCCATTTCTCGGACGGGTACTGCATCGCGATGCATGTATCCTAATGAATTAAACTCTGCCCTCCCTCCCCTCCCGGCCTTCGCTGGCGCCCGTGCTGCATACGGAGTGGAGAACTTTCCCTCTCCCGAGACCCACGGGGAGCGGCTGTCCCTATTTATCATTTAGGAAACATCTGCTCTTTGGCGAAATATCACCCTCGTGAACAAACACAGTGCGGGCATTTGACCTTTCTCAACGAGCGTTGGCTTCTTTGCTCACCGCCAGGAATGAAGCAGATTTGAGGGGGAGACGTGTGTCAAAGGACCTTTCAAAGGGGTCACCAGATGGGTGCCGGGGTGATGAACCCGGGGCTGAGAACAGCGGTCGAGATGGATTGGAGGCTGCAAACTAACAAACCTGATCCTGTTATTCGGGTGGGCCAAGAAATCTCAACATCTGCGGGCGCAAAGCCTGGAAGTGACGTCAGCCGGGCAGGTGCTAAGAATGCACAGGCTGCTGTGGTCCCCACGGCCTCACTCTGGTCTCCCTCTTGTGCCCTCGGCAGTGGCAGCTGGCACCTGTCAGGCAGAACCCAGAAGGCACAGCTGGCCGGAGGCTGTCAGGTGAGTCTGCAGTTGGCATCAGTGAGCCCCCCGGGGTTTGCGTGGCTTCTCTGAGAAGCTTCTGGGTCCTCCCAGGGCCGGTGAGCAGGAGTGGTCTGGGATGGAGGCTGCGATCACCGGAAGGGACACAAGCAATTATATAAAACAGAAACTTGGGGCGCCTGGGTTGCTCAGTCGGTTAAGCGTCTGACTTCGGCTCAGGTCATGATCTCGCGGTCCATGAGTTCGAGCCCCGCATCAGGCTCTGTGCTGACAGCTTGGAGCCTGGAGCCTGTTTCAGATTCTGTGTCTCCCTCTCTCTCTGACCCTCCCCCGTTCATGCTCTGTCTCTCCCTATCTCAAAAATAAACGCTAAAAAAAAAATAACAATAAATAAAAATAAATAAATAAATAAATAAATAAAACAGAAACTTCAGGAGCACCTGGGTGGCTCAGGCCGTTGAGCATGTGACTCTCGATTTCAGCTCAGGTCACGATCTCCCGGTTTGTGGGATCGAGGCCCACACCGGGCTCTGTGCTGACAGTGTGGGACCCACTTGGGATTCTCTCCCTCCTCTCTCTCTCTGCCCCTCCCTTGCTGTTGTGTGTGCGCACTCTCTCTCAAATGAGAGAACTAAACTTTAAAAACAAAATAAAACACAATAAAACAAAACAAAATAAAATAAAATATATTTAAAAAAAAAAGGTAAAAGCTTTCAGGCACTGCATTTGGGTATGACAGCAAAATTATAGCCCTAAGATCACCGCCAAGTGGTAATCTTTCCTGCCGGGGTCTGTGTGGGGCTCGACTGAGGAAGAGATCGTTCGTGCTAATGAGTTCTTTTTACTTGGCTTCCCTCATTCACAAGCATTTACTGAGACCTACTGCGTGCCCGGTGCTTTGCTAGGATCAGGGTCCCTGAAATGAATGTTAAGAAGTCATCGTCTCTTCGGAGCTCACAGACTTTAGTGGGTGAGGGTCAGGGTCAGGGGGTAGTGGTGCAGAGAGGAGAGATCCAGAGCAGGTGGGACAAGGACAATGTCACCAGCACAAACATGAGGCTCGTGGTTCTCAGCGTTGTCCACGAGAGACGGCTCTGTGGAGGGCTCGGGACCTGCAGGACGTCCTGGGCTAGGAACTGGGAACAAGGGACAGGGCACGGGCCGCACAGAACACTTACAGTGAACAGGCTAGGCTCACATTCCCAGGGAGTGGGGCAAATGAGGCAGTGAGAGCTCAGACTTGAAATGCAGCTTGTGGCTGAACCACAGACGCTCTGGGGAATTTCTTGTGATGGCAGTAAGGGGCCACTGAAGATTTGCAGCTTGTGCTTGAGGGCATGTCGTATTGTAGCCTTTTACAGGCTGCACTGGGAGGGGCTTCGAGACCACAGGCAGGAAGGTCAGTTAAGCGACCATCGCACTCAGGAGGAGGGCTGGAAATTAATCTCTCTGAATCTACCAATTTCCGTGCTCACCTTCGTGACCCACCTCTGACCAGGGCTCTGGAAATGGATGAGCTGGAGATGTGGCTGGACCATTACCGTGGGTGGTAAATAAGGAGGCACCAAAGAAGGCAGTGCAGACGGCGGGAAGTAGTTTCAAGACCGGAGCTGCTGAAAGGAGTCTGCCTTCTCATTCCTGACCCCTCTTTGCAGCCGGGGTCTCAGATTCTGCAAATGCGTTAAGAACGAACACACAAAAATCAATGTGTCCAGGAGACCTTTCTAGGCTGGAGAGTGGAGATGGAAGGATGTCCATTAAGCCCCTTGCATAGGGTGGAAAGCAGGGGGACAGTGAGGAGTCAGCCACCCCGACCCAGTTCAGGTCTCCACCACTCAGCCACTGGGTAACCTTGACCGAGCTCCTTAACACCTCTGAGCCTTAGTTTTCTTGTCTGAAAATGGGTGGTCACCCTCTTCCGACGTTGTAAGGGTTGTGATGTTCTTAGGGAAAGATACATAAATTGTCCAATCAATATTAGCTTCTTTCCCTTGCCACTTAAAGGAGCCTGATGACCAGCCTTTGTTGCTAAACGACTGCTGCAGGACTGTCCTTTCTCTAGTCCAAATATAACTGGAGATGTTCTTCTTTGTTAAGTTGCAGTTCTCATGATGGAGGTTGAGTTTTTCAGCGGTAAGCAGTCATTCACATGTTAGTATGAATGCATCTTAACTTACAAGGTGTTTCCAGCTGAGCCTTTATAGATGATCCTTGTTTTAGTCCAGGGGCCCCTGTAGTCCAGAGAAGGGAGGGAGGTTCTCAAGGTCTTAGAAAGAGATAGAGAAAGAACCAGGATTAGTTCTCAGGTCCCCTGTGGCTCCACGGCTACCCTTTCAGTTACTCATGATGAAAATTGACTTACCTGTTATTCTGATAGCAGGCAGGTACTGTGCCTGAAATAGAAGCAAGGAGATGTCCGAGAAGGGAGGCATCTTACTCAAAGAGGTGAAGTGTGCTATTGCGACATTTGAGGGTTTCCTCTCGGGTTTTCAGAACCTTGGAGGTGGGCCTGCCCTGTGTGGTTGCAGGATTGCAGCCCGGGTTCCTCACGGGAAGGGAAAACAAGGTCATCTCGAGCCTTGCAGGTGGCCACCTGAGATGCAAAAGAGGGCAGAGGTAGGACCCTGAGCAAACTGCCTCCGCACTCAGCCTATGAGTCTACACCTCCACAGTAGGTAGAGACATGCCCATATCCTGTGCATCTGGGTCCCCGCGGGCTGTGGGTTTGCGCATTGCCACATTCACTCTGAGTCTTGGTAGCGCTGAGCCCTCACCAACGGGGCACCTCGGCCCAACACAGCATCTGCGTGGCCCCGCGCGGACCAGGACGGGACTGGAGTTGTGGGGATCATGTCTGGGGACTTCTCACTCAGCACCCTTGCAGGCAGGCGAGCGATCTAGGGTCAGATTTCTCAGCAGGGCGTGTGCTTGTCTTTACAACGGGCTCTGGCCTGTCTACATCCTGCCGTGTCTCTTCTTCCTCCCCACACAGCCAACGCTTCAGCCACAGAGAACTTTCCGTGCACCCCACCTTCCTTTGCGTCTCCTGTGCCACTGCACGTCCCCTCCTGCCTTCCGCCCCCTCTCCTCATCACTCGAGAGACATCCCCACCCTCCCAGGTCCAGCTCAAGTATCGCTGATTCTTGGGTTCCATCACATTTCCTGCATACCCTTAACATTCCTTCATTCTGTCGCTCCACGGATACTGGTCATAAATCGAGAATGTTCCAGGCTCTGAGCCGCTACGCCCCATCCCATCTGCATGCATACCGGACTCTCTGCTGAGCAAGGCAAGGGCCATGCTTGTCACATCCTAATGTTCTGAACATCCGGTCTAATGCCTCGCACACAGTAGGTACTCATTAAATGCTTGCGGAGATAGGTATGGGATGTGGTGAATGGGAGGTTGGGTCGGATGAACTCCCAGTCTCCTTCCAGCTGGAATCGTGGGTGGCTTTGCAATTCTCAGTGTGCCAGGAGATGTGGAGGTGACATTGCCTTTGACCAACATTTATTTTTGAGGGGGGGGGGGGGGGAGGAGCAGAGGGCGAGACACAGAATCCAAAGCAGGCTTCAAGCTTTGAGCTGTCGGCACAGACCCCGACTCGGGGCTCGAACTCACGAACCTGAGATCATGACCCCAGCCGAAGTCAGACACTCAACCGATGCAGCCACCCACAGAGTTTATTTCTGATGGAACTTAGACCCATTCATTTGCAGAGCGCCACCTACAGGCGAGTCTGGATGTGCTCAGCGCCTAAAAGAGGGGCAGGGATAGTGCCTGTGGTTTTGGGGAGGGGTGAGGCCACATCCAGCGGGTGGAGGAGCATCAAGGAAGACTCCTGGGGGAGGGGGGCAGTGAGCTGGGACTTGAAGCATGGGCAGGGGATGGAGGAGGAGGCAGGAGGTCCCGGGACCGGTCACGGCAGAGCCAAGTTTTCCAACTGGGAATGTATGTATGATAATGCAAAAGATATATATTTTTTTCCCATCACATAAAACTGAAACTTTGCCTTTAATATCACCCGGCAACATGGCCTAAGTTATGGGCACAGGGACTACGGGAAAGAGGACGGGTGAACAGTTTTTCTTCCACAAATGAAAAGTGCCGTGGCCACACAGAACTTTGGGCTAAACAAAGTTCAACAAGACTCCTCACTGCAGGCCTTTCCAGAGCCTTTAATGTGCCCATCGGGAGACCAAGCGGGAACATTCCCCGCGCTGGTTGGCCATCAGAACCATTGTGTTCTGAGCCTAGCATTCTGAAATCCTGTTCCGGGGAGCGAGGTGGCCTCCCTCTCTCTCCCTGTCCGTCAGGATGGTGCTTGGAGGGCAGGAAGGACATTCCTGAAGGTCATTTAAGGGGCTGCTCCAGGTCTGACTCTCCTAGGCTGAGGCTGTCAGGAAAAGGGACCTGACATTGGTTGAGCTCCTACTTTGCACCCAAATGCTGTGTCTCTGGCTGAGGGCGTGTCACTTCACTCCCCATTGTCCCACAAAGCAGATCTTATCTCGGTTTCCTAGAAGGCTCAGAGGAGCCAGAGGACGGGCCCAAGGTCACAAAGCAGGCAGCTTGGGTCTGAACCACCTCCAGGGTCCGCGGTTTCCCTGCAGTCAGCTGCTGTGCCTTTCCTCTGACAAAAACTCCCAAGATCTACAAAGCAACCCCACGCTGAGCTCCTGTGGCCTCAGACTTCAGTTTCCCCGCTGGGGGGACCCAGCTTCCAGGGTCCCCTTCACTTTACCTTGCAGAGAACCCCTCCCCCTACACGGGCTGAGAATGACTTTGCAAGATAAAAGGCTTTGTGTGGGAAGGACACCTCTCCTCCAGCCAGCCAGCGGCCCTCGACTTCCTTCTGTCCCTCTGTCACCCCTCACCCAGGCCTCCGGCGTGGGGGGGGGGGGGAACGCCTTCAAAATCGAAGGCCTCGTTCCAGCCTCACCTTATGATACGCCCAGGGAAGGAGCGCAGACAGACTCAATTACCAGTCGGGTTAAAGCTCCCTTTGGCTGGAAACGGAGTTGTTTTTGCAAAAGTCCTTCCTTGATTTTTGCACCGTCAGAGGCTGTTTTTAAATTTTATGCTTTCCGGTCTTTTAACATTCTGCCTGGTTTGCTCTCACACTTTCCTGGGCAATTTTCAAACATTACACTTCAGTCCTACCAGACGTCGGGGGGCGGGGGGAGGTCAGCCTTCCGGGGCTGTGATGGATGTGGTGTTGAGGAGGCTGGAGCTGGGGAGGAACCAGGGGCCCCCCCACCCGGTCCAGGAACAGCCTGACAGCACCACACGGTTGGAGTTAGGCTTTCCGTGCTCCGCCCTCTGCCTCCAAGTAACCCTCTTTGGGAGAGGCGGTCTGGCCTGGGGTTAGCTGCTGGACCCCCCTCAGCCTCGCCCCCTCGCCGCTGGCCACCAACGGTGAGCCCTGGAGCAAGTACCTCTCTGTGCTTCCTTTCCTTATCCTGTAAGGAGGGAAAACAGTGGACTCGCCCCATAGAGTCACCGTGAGGAGTGAGTCGTTACCTGCCTGGCACCTAGCACTTGCCTGGTACATACTAAGGGCTCAGGAAATGTCAGCGAACATAATCCTAACGGCATCTGTTTGATGTGTATTTGGTGCACGTATCCACTTGTTTAATTCTTAAACACAGTACTGAGACCGGGTGCTGACTCCCTTCGGCAGACGGAAAGAAATGAACCTCAGAGAGGTTGAGTAACTCCCCCCACGTCGCACAGCTACGTCAGAGGGGACCAGACGTTAAAAACAATTTTTTTTTTAAATGTTTGTTCGTTTATTGAGAGACAGGGAGAGACAGAGCGGGAGCGGGAGAGAGGCGGAGAGAGAGGGAAACACAGAATTCGAAGCGAGCTCCAGGCTCTGAGCTGTCAGCACAGAGCCCAACGCGGGGGCTTGAACTCACGAACCGTGAGATCGTGACCCGAGCCGAAGTCAGCCACTTAACCTGAGCCACCCAGGCGCCCCCTAGAAGGAACCAAACATTAAACCCGGGCCTGTTGGATTCCAAGGTCCAAGCCCCTTGCCCTCTCTACCACGTGTTAACACAATTGGGGGAAATGCTTTCCGTCTCCTATGAGAATGTGTGTCTCCAAAGATCAGACTCTTCTTCCAGCTCAGCTTTGTAGATGCCGGTAGCACAGAGCTTGGAACGTTGCTCTGTAAACCTTTGTGGAATAACTGAATGGTCGGTCTCAGGGAGAAGGCAAACTAACGCTCATTCAGTTTCAGGCACTCTGTCGGCGTGTGCTTAAAGTCACACGGGCGAGTATTATCTTTGTTTTACAGCTGAGAAGGCACCAGAGGACTCTCTTAGCTCCAAAGTTAAGGAAGAAGATTAGATGCTAGGTGACCTTTTAATGGCCTTTGCAAAGATACACTTAGAAGAAAATGGAATTTTAATACTGAAAGGAATTGAAGAAAGGCAAGGAGGACGCACTTAGCCACTATGCCGTAGCAGGAGGGAGTGCAGTGCTAAGAAGAGTGGCTTGAGAATCAGACAAAACTTTTCCCAGCCTTGACTCTGCCGCTGTCTAGCTGTGTGACATTGAACTGACTGCCTGACATCCCTGAGCCTTCCGTTTCTGCAACATAAAGAGAGCAAAGCCCTCTCGTTGGTCAGGCTACAAACCCGGATGGAATGTCCATCACGAGCCAGCCCTGGTTCTAGGCACTGCAGCTGGAACGGCGAACCGGCCGGCACAATCTTACCGTCACCAAGGCTGAGGCTTCTGCAGGAGAGGGCCACCAAACACTGCAAACAATACTCGCGTTGGCCAAGTAGTGTCATGTATTGAACAGTGCTTGCTTGAATCGACTGATGAGACCAGGGATGTCCCGGGTGGCCATGGTCCGGGGTGGTTTCTATAGAGCGATGATAGTTGACTTGATCCCTAGATGATTGGAACGAGCAAGCCGTGCACGGTGCTGGGACAGGAGTGCCGCCAGCAGAAGGCACAGCAAGTGAAATACCTGAAGTGGAAGGACCCAGGGTTGAAGGACCGGTGTGGCTGTGGCTGGGCATACAGGTGACAAGTGGGAAGTGCAACGGAGGAGCTGGCCAGGTGGCCCCGTGCCTTCCGCAGGTCGTGTGGATTCCATGCGGGGTGCTGTGGGAAAGCCATGCAAGAGTTCCAAGACGATCGGGAGGCCGGGGTAATTTTCCAGGTTAGGGTTGGTTGTGGCTTCAAGAAGAGTTAGAAATGATGACAGGTGCTCAGATTCATCCCCCGTCACAACGGCGGGGGTAGAGCCTGGAATGCTTACCGTCGGATTGAATGTGGGGTGCAAGGAAGGGAGAGCAATTGAAGACCACACTGGGTTTTGGGCTTGGATGCCTCGGGGGAGGGTAGTACTGCTCTTTATTAAGACGGGGAAGGGAAGACTGAGTGGAGAGAGGGTATAGGAATCAGTCATTCTGATTTGAGGAGGTGAAATTTTAGATACCTCTTAGACATTCCAGTGGAGATGTTGGAGGGGCAACAGATCGGTAGATGTACTGGGGACGTGTACTTGATGTATACTGACGGCACAGATGTGTATGGAGGCACCCTCCGTTGGGAGAGGGTGAGACCCTCTAGAGAGTGAGGCGAAGGACAGGCTGGGCAGGATCCCAGAGCTGATGGTATTTGGGGGCCTGGGAGAACAGAGAAACACAAAGGCAACACCCAAATGGGAGACAAGTTAGACTTTTTACAAAGCGAGGGGATTCCCATACCCAGTGCAAAGTGCTCATTCCTCATACAGGAGATTTGAGTGAGGTTCCCCCCAATTCCCCCTGCACCCCTCCTGCCAAACTGCCCTCACTGTCTCTAGATCATGGCAACTGTCTGCCTCTGGAAAACGGATGGCTGGATATCATCACCTCCACCATGGGAAGGGAGGAGAATGGGCGTGTTTACCTCTGCAGTGTTAATGCACCAAGTCAGCCCCGCTGTCTAGCCCTTGGCTGGGGCAGTGACCCGGCCAGGCTGTCACATATAGGACAAGACCCCAGGGAGGAGATGAATGGGGACCGAGTGCCCTCCTGAGCCTTGAGCTCTCCTCATGCCATGAAGCAGGAAAGAAGAAATGGAAACATGTCCTGCATATGAACATAAGTGGAATGTTGGAGAAAAGGGCAAGCCTGTAACACCGGGGACCCGCCCTGCCCACTAGTGACACAGGACCTAGAACTTCAGGTGCCTGCCAGTTAGATGAGCACTTCCTCCCCCCCCTGTGGGCGGGACTAGCAGAGGGAGGCGGAGCCACGCAGGCTATGCTAAGCCCCGGCTGGTGTCCTGTCTTCAGCATCATTGGCCAGTTACGACCACTTAGAGCCTGTGTCCTTCTCCTTTCTGAGCTGGCACAAACGTGCTCGAGACCTTGCCCTTCTTTTCTGCTGCTCTTTTTTTTTTTTCTCTCTCTCTATTGCCCGTAACTTTCATTCCCAAGTCTAAAAAACTGGCGGGGAGATGGGCCCGGGGAGGGCTGCTTAAATTAACTGTTCCACTTACAAGTTTCGCTCCCACCTCAAGGCCCGGATGAGAGAGGTGTGGAACGAGAGCATCATGTCAAGCCACATGATCCGAAATGTGTTTCTTATTTTTAAATTGGGCTTATTTATATATGCAACAGTTACTTTTTTATAAATGCAAATGGAAGAGCAACGAGAAATCCTCTTTCCTTTTTAGGTCTTACGGAGACTCCTCGAAGTTTTGGATGGCCTTGGGTTCTCCCGTCCCGACCGTGTCACAACTGACCCGGTTGGCCCAGGGGTCTGTCTTTACGCAGGCCCGTGGCATGGTTACCTGGTAGCACTTGCCGGACTCGGAGAGCACGCCGACTGTGAGAGCTTCCTTCCGTGAAGTATCTGACCAAATGTCTGCTTTTTGAACTTGAGACGGCGGGGCGTGCGGACGTGGGTCAGACCAGCGATCTAGTCGCTCGAGGTTCACGCGATGTCCTGCCCAAAGGCACCCGCAGCTTCATTATCAGACTCTCTCAAGGAACTTCATGTAGTCACTCGTTCGACACATAAGTACTTGGCACCCACAGGTGGTGGTCAGGTGACAGGAATCTAACGTTACCCACGGTGGGCTGGGTCCTGGAGTTCACAGGACTTAGAGTTTCATGTCTCAGGGACTCGCCCTGTAATGGGGACTCAACGGCTCAACGTCATTAAAGTCAAGGCCATTCTCCCCTGGTGCTGTGGAAGGTGCTCGAGGAAACACAGAGTATTTGGTGCATGTCACGGGTTTCTCAAGACACCCGAGCTCTGTGCACAAGAGAGTAGGACACAGAGTAGAAGCTTTGGGACCAGACCCGAGTTTGGACGTTGGACTCACCACAGACGAGCTGGGTGAATGTTGATGAGCTGTTTCCCCTCCTTGGACGCCACGTTGCTCATCTTTAAGGGCGGATGTGAAACTACCAGCTGTGTAGGGCTGTGGCCACGTTGAAAGAAGAGAGCCTAAGTATGCTCTCTAAGAGAGCCTAAGTATGGGGAGAAGACTCTCTAAGAGAGCCTCTCTCTAAGAGAGCCTAAGTATGGGGAGAAGACGACCGTGACTTAAGGTCATGGCAACGGGGAATGGAGAAGAGAGGAAGGTCCAGGAGAAGTCCAGGTTGCACAATCTATAGGACTCAGTAGTCACGCAATGTCCAACGCAAGTCCTGGGGCCTAGGACGGGCTTGGGGTTGGAGGGTAAAGCCCTTGATTTCCGTCCCCACCAAGTGCGAAGAGAGGACTCTTGCGTTTCCCAGTGAGGGCTGGGCCCTGGGAGGCTCCTCCTTTCTCCCTTACGGGGAAAAGAACCATCGCTGCCCTGTCTTCACTCGCGGGGGCTGTCAATCTGGTAAACAAAGGCGTTGTCAACTTGTCTTATTGAGAAGTAGTTTAAATTAATCTTGACAGGCGGATTAATAAATAATAAGGCCTGAATGGCTTATAAAGAAATCAATTACACTATTTTTTTTTTTTTTAAAGCACATGCTCAGCTCCAACTCAGGGAAGCCCCAGCTTTCTTGAGCAATTCCAAATAGGCCCAGACTCGATTCCAGGCAATCTCATCCTTTGGGGGATTGGACGTGGGATGCATTCAGTGGTGCAGATTACCAGATGTTCTGGGGATGGCTAAGGGACATCTGGTGGGTGAGGACGGTTTGTGGAAAACAAGATAATTTACTGTCATTCTCTACCCATAATTCTCTACCAGGTGATCAGGTGTGCACCTCTTTCCATGATACCTCTACTTTGCTGCCTCTGGAAGCGATCCGGGACTCGTGTGACCCAGTGGTTCTCAGCCCTCCCAGGCGAACATTTTGTGATGCTCCCTTTATTATCCTGAAATGGAGTTCATAAATTATATTACCCACCTAGACATCTCATTTTAAAAATCTATATAATGCCCACACGGCAAAGTAAATGAAAAATAAAAAGCAAAGTAATTTATAATAAAATAATATGTATGTTGATACGTGGGGAAGAGGTTGTGACTGGGCTGGAAGACGTAACAGCATCCGGATGATTGCTTGATGGAAACTGAAACGGGTGTGCGGAATCGGCCACTCAAACGCACGCGTCGCACGGCCTTCAGAGTCGTGATTTTCCGAAACAGTGGAGATCGGAACAAAACCGAGAACGACCCGTCTTTCATTTGCATGGTAGCTGCCTTCCTGGAAAATTCGGTGCATATTAAAATCATACAGAAATTCATCGTGTCCGGGCGCCTGGGTGGCTGAGTCGGTTAAGCCTCCGACTTCAGCTCAGGTCATGATCTCACGGTTCGTGGGTTCTAGCCCAACATCGGGCTCTGTGCTGACATCTGGGAGCCTGGAGCCTGCTTCAGATTCTGTGTCTCCCCTTCTCTACCCCTCCCCTGCTCATGCTCTATCTCTCTCTGTGTCTCAAAAAAAACTTCCAAAAGAAGGACCAGGTAAAAAAAATTAAAAAAAAAAAAAATTCCTTGTGTCTGTATGTGAAATGGAACTGAGATCTAGGCCTGGGTCATGAGAGCAGGGATTTTCCCACCTATTTCAGGTGGGACTTTCCAAAATCAAGTCAAGTGTGGTCCAGTTCCTCATCAGATGTGCCCTCCGGTGTGCTGCAGGGGGTCTAGCGTCTGAACGCCAGCGGTGTCCCTTCCATCCGTTATGACCACCAAAGTGGGAGGGTCCAACCATTCTTTGGAGGGACAAGTGCCCATGTTGAGATCTATAGTTCTTATCTAAGCTCCTCCTGGTCTGGGTGGAGATACGGAAGCTGGAGAAGGCAGGGGACTTGCCTAACGGGGTTCCTGGTAGAGAGAGGCTGGAATCCGGTCCTCCTGTCTGGCAGCCCAGGGCCTTCCCATTGGCCTTACTCTGCAAAGTGGGGTGTAGAGTGGGTCCTTCTCCAGTGTCTTTGCAACCTGGCCTGTGGAGAGATCCTTTGGCCTGGTGGATGTCCGTCTCTTAACCTGTCTGGGATGAGTTCTCGACTTCTGTACTCTGTACCTACTCTTAAAGAGTCTTATCTGGATTTTAAGGTATTACTTCTTTTGCCCCTCCTTTTGTCTTATTCTAAGCAAAGGTGGGTAAAGTACTGTAGAGAACAATGTGTCTCTTGTGATCTAAGCTGCAAATCCTTGTTTATCTTTAGCTTTCTTCACAAGGACTTCTGGAAGATACAAAGCACACATAGAGATACTCTCTAATGCTAATCTCAGGGCAGACATAACTAATGTATCTTCGCACCTCTACCCCTGAGGCAGACACGACTAATCTATCTCAATATTCATGTACATGGACACCATCATGGTCTCCGATACCTTCCTGAATTGGAACTTCAGGCAGCCAAGACTAATCTGAACCAGCACAGATGTGGATAGCTTTGTTCATCTTTGCTTTAGCTCATTGCTGGATAGTTTACTATTAATTTAGACAATTTGTTATTCCATTTTTTAATGTATGTTTTTAATTTACATCCAAGTTAGTTAGCATATAGTGCAACAATGATTTCAGGAGTAGATTCCTTAGTGCCCCTTGCCCATTTAGCCCATCCCCCTTCCCACAACCCCTCCGGTAACCCTCGGTTTGTTCTCCATATTTATGGGTCTCTTATGTTTTGTCCCCTCCCTGTTTTTATATTATTTTTGCTTCTCTTCCCTTATGTTCATCTGTTCTGTCTCTTAAAGTCCTCATATGAGTGAAGTCATATGATTTTTGTCTTTCTCTGACTGACTCATTTCACTTAGCATAATACCCTCCAGTTCCATCCATGTAGTTGCAAATGGCAAGATTTCATTCTTTTTGATTGCCGAGTAAAACTCCATTGTATATATACCACATCTTCTTTATCCATTCATCCATCGATGGACATTTGGGCTCTTTCTATACTTTGGCTATTGTTGATAGTGCTGCTATAAACATGGGGGTGCATGTGTCCCTTCGAAACAGCACACCTGTATCCCTTGGATAAATGCCTAGTAGGGCAATTGCTGGGTCATAGGGTAGTTCTATTTTTAGTTTTTTTGAGGAACCTCCATACTGTTTTCCAGAGTGGCTGCACTAAGATAATTTATTCTATAACTCTATAATTCCTAGATTCTAGAATTCAAAGATTCTAGGATCTATAACTTGGCTAAGATTCTACGATCCCGCATATCATTTTATTGTGCCCAGAACCAGAAACAGGCTTTCTTGCATCCTCCTTGGTCATTTTTGGGAATCACTGTGGCTTTCCTTATCTTCTTGGCATTGTTTCTGGTGCCCTCTAGATGGCACCCAGCCCTCTGACCAATACATGACAGTGGCCCCTTGAGGCTGCACAAAGGATCCCTTGAAAATCCTGGAAGAAACGAGGAAACTGAGGCACAGAGAGGTGAAGTGACCGGGCCCAGGCTCTGGAGCCAGTAAATGGTAGAGCAGCTCTCAAGCCCAGTTCTCTTCTACTCCAGAGACCTCCCCTGCAGAGGCTAACACAAGAAAGGCAGTGGAGAATGCAGGACACCTCCCAGCCGCTATTGTTTGATGTGGGGGGGCTTCAGGAGTCCTGAGGGTTCAGAGGAAGTAGTACTCCCCCCCCACCTCCCCCCACACGGCATCTCTCACCCAGACCGTTGTGACCCTTCCAGTTCATCTGTACAGCTGGAGATACCTTTGCAATGGAAATCTGACCACATCTCTCTTCCTACAGTCTTTTGGTGGCTTCCCATGGTCTACGCGTTTCATAACCTTTACCTTGGAATTTAAGACTCTGTGGCCATGGGCCACCTACCTCGGCAGCCTCCTTTCTAATGACACACTCTGCCCTTCAGCCATAACAAACTTTCATCTGTATTGGTTTCCCATTGCGGCTGTAACGAGTTTCCTGCAAACGTCGTGGCTGAAAGCATACGTTTACTTACTTATAAGACAAATTATTACCGTACGGTGTTGGGGGTCAGAAGTCTGAAATGGGTCTCACTGGATTGAAACCAATATGTCAGAAGGTCTGCCTTCCTTTCTGGACTGTCTAGGGGGCGGTCTGTTTCTTTGCCTTTTTTTTTGGCTTCTAGAGGCTACCCAAATTCCTTGGCTCATGGCCCCCTTCTTCCGTCTCCAAAACTAGCAACAGTCAGTGGAGCCTTTCCAGTATTGTTTCGCTCTGACTTTCTCACCTCCCCTCTTCTACTTTTAAGGACCTTTGTGATTATATTGAGCCCACTTGGATAAGTGGAGAAAGCTGATTAGCAGCCTTGATTTCTGCTTGCTTGTGACATAACATATTCAGAGGCTCTGGGGATTGGGGACAGGGACGTATTTGGCGGACCATTACTGTGTCCATCAATCTGTTCTATGTCCTTTCTGGCCTCCGTACTTTTGCACGAGCTCTTTCTTCCGCCTGAAATGCCATCTTCCCTTTTATTTCATTTTAATTTATTTTTTAAATGTTTTTTTAATTTATTTTTTGAGAGAGAAAGGCAGGGGAGGGGCAGAGAGAGAGGGAGACACAGACTCTGAGGCCGGCTCCAGGCTCTGAGCTGTCAGCACAGAGCATGATGTGGGGCTCGAACCCCTGAATGGCGAGATCATGACCTGAGCGGAAGTCAGACGCTTAACCTGCTAAGCCACCTGGGCGCTCCCATCCCCCCTTTGCTAACTAACAAATTGCTTGCTTTCTTAGGACCCAGGTTCAATGGTGCCTCCTTCGTAGTTTTTCCTGAGCTCAGAGAGTTGGTTATACCTTCCTCTTATGGGCTCCGCCCCGCCCCTACAACTTTATTATTATTTGTTCTCTGGATCATGAGCTCCTGACAAAAGCCACCATGATTTACTCAACTCTGTTTACTAAGCACCTGTTTACTGCCTGACACATTGTTTGTGTTCGGAAAAGTTTATTTAAGAGGTGAGTGAATACAGTGGAAGCTAGGAGTTGGGAAGCCTGCTATTTTGTAATTATCTAATTAGCCAGTATGATTTTGGACATCCCCTCATCCCCTCTCTGGGGCTCAGTTCTCCAACTCTGCAGAATTAACACCGGGAGCTAGAGGGACTCCATCTTCTTACCATTAGGTTCAAGCTTCAATGCGTTGGAAGCATATTTCTCTCATGTTAAAGTCCACGATTGCTCGAGGGGTGCTGTTCAAATAAAGTTCCCAGGGACCCAGGTCCAAGGAGAAATTCTACCTCTTATATTAGTGTCACAGAAACACGGTAAAAGACAGGGACAGAAGGGACAAGGGTACCCAACGGCTGTACCTTAAGAGAGGTTCTTAGAAGTCTCCATCAACACCTGTGCTTGTATCCACTAGCTTGAATGAAGTCACATGACACGCCTAGCTGCAAAGGAAGCTGGGGAATGGAGGTCATATTCTGGGTGGATAAATTCTATTGTGTGAAAGAAAGGGAGCATGAATATCGGGGGGTCTCTAGCAGCCTCTGCCATAAACTGTAATTTCCCGCCCCGCGGACATTCTGGGATTTCAAGTCAAGTGTTCCAGCTCAACGATTAAGAAGGTCGAGATGGGCAGGCTGGTGTCTATCGTGGATGTATTAGGGTACATCCTAAAGAGGTCTGGTATTACCACAGGACCACAGTGAATCTGGAGGAGGGCAGAAGGCTTGAGTCTTGATAACTTTGACTGGCCACCATTTACGTAATGACCTTCCTTTGTCCCTCTCCAACCTGGCTAATTGATCCGGGGTACTTATGTTAAAGTTAAGCCACTGGGCTTACAGACCTTGGAGCCCCCTACAGCACCCTACAAATAGGGCGGCCACGCACGCTGGCTTGCGTGGGACGGTGCTGGTTTATGCCTGTGGTCCTGGCGTAAGTATCAAGAATTCGTCCTCCTTCCCTCAAAAGCATTCCAGTTTGGATGATCCATTACATAGTCACCCTACCTATAAACAGTGTAGCATACAGCAAGGAAGGGGAGTAGTAACTCGTATTCGAACCTCAGGAATATCACCTCTAGAATTCAGGGTTTTTTAAAGGCTTGGTCTAGTGGGAAGGCAGTGGGTATGGAGTCAGGATATAAGCTATTTGGGATATCAGTCCTCTCAGGACAAAAAACCCTCATGGGTAATAACATCCATTTGTCAGTTTTTGTTTTTAAACATAAGATTCTATTCACCTGCCTCAAAGATCATTTTCTCGGTGGCCTTCCATGACCATTGGATCTAAAATTGTCTCCCCACCCACCTCCTTTCTCTCCTTACTTGTTATTTTTTTTTTTTAAGGCTTATTTATTTTTGAGAGAGACAGACAGAATGTGAGCAGGGGAAGGGCAGGGAGAGGGAGACACAGAATCCGAAGCAGGCTCCAGGCTCTGAGCTGTCAGCACAGAGCCCGACGCGGGGCTTGAACCCACGAGCCGTGAGATCATGACGTGAGCTGAAGTGACGCTCAACTGACTGAGCCACCCAGGTGCCCATTACGCAGTTTTGCTTTTTACCTAGCACTTTGCAATATTTGAAATTACCTTGTTTATTCATTAGCTTGTATGTTTGCTTTACGTTTCTCTCCAACCCTTCTGCTGCTATGAATTCAAGCTACATATGATCACAGGACTTATTTTGTTCACTTTTGTGTCCCAACTGCTAAGGACATATTATTTACGATTGATGGATGGGTGGGTGAATGTAGATGGTTAAAAATAGTTTGTTGGAAGGTGGAGGAATTGGGAAGCGAGCTCGAAGCCACTGAGATTTAAAACTTATACAATGTTTCTGCAAATGGACTGAGATGTGGCTTTGCCTGAGTTTCATGACATGGGACAGATCACATGGGCGATGAAATCCACAAGGCTTCAGGGGAAGACGGATACTGGTGGATGGAACATCTGTGGCTCATTTTCTGTTCTGCCAATGCGACCGTATCAGTTTCCTAGGAATGCTGTGACAACGAACCACAAACTGGGTGGCTTGAAACAACAGAAATGTATTCTTTCATGGTTCTGGAGGCTGCCAGTCCAAAATCAATGCATCAGCAGCACCAGGCTCCCTCTGGAGACTCTAGGGGAGCATTTTTCCTTGCCTTTTTCTAGCTTGCGGTGGTTGCTGGCCCTTCTCAGGGTTCCTTGGCATGGCGACACATCAGTCTGTCATCACATGGCATTCTTCGTGTGCACGCCTCTGTGTCCAAATTCTCCTCTTTGCATAAGGATGCAGGTCATTGGATTAGAGGCCACCCAAATGCCATGCAAACTCCTGGGTTTTCTAATTTCTACCATTTTTTTCATCGATTATGAGAATACGTGTGTAGCACAGCTCTTAGTCGGCACCAAAGGATAATCATACTGACGCCCATATTTTTTCTCGAGATTTTGGTCCTGGCTGTTTGTCCCTTCAGAGTAAGATAACTGAGCCCTTCTGTCTACCCCAGCTGCCTCCTCTCCCCCTTCTTTGGGTTGCGCTGAGGACAAGCAGGAGGCTTTGCCTTCTAGGCAACAAGGCTGTCATGAGTCCATGGGAAATCTGTTTGTGGCTTCCTTTATCACAGTGACGGGAGAACTGGCCTGCCTAGAATGTGAAGGAGCCTGAGGCTGAGAGCAGGGAACCTGAATCCTGCCCAGCCCGGAGGAAGGCAGCCAGGACCAGGGGCTGCCGCCAGCGGTGAGAACCAAGGTGATTTCTCGGGGTCACAGAGCCCAAGGGAAAGGAGGCCTGGAGTCACTGATCCGTGCATTGGTGTGTGTGTGTGTGTGTGTGTGTGTGTGTGTGTGTTCACTGCTTTGTCTGGTTTCTCCCCGATGATTGGGATGCTTCTCCACATGTGCACGCGTTTTAGTTTTCAAAGCATCTCACATGCTACGTTGTGTGTGCTTCTTATCACAAACCCTGCAGGAGGTTGGTTTTGTTCTCCCTGTTTTGTAGGTGGGGAAACTGAGGCCCAACGTGAGAAGGACCGGCAGGGCTGGGAGAGCCCAGGGCTTTCTTCACCACGTGGTAGCTGACGCTACGGTCCCCGTGGCTTTCTTGGTGGTGCCCTACAAGCCAGCTAAGATGATGCCTCCCTGCTCCCTCGTGGCCCCCAGCCTTTGAGACAGTAGACAACTCGCTGTGAACAGCTCCTACAAGATCGGGGCCGGGGGCAGGGGTGGGGACAGCATTCAGGAGCAGCTAGAGGCATGACCCAGGCTATCCCATAGAATCCATAGATTTGTGTGATGAACGCGTTGCTACTCCCACCGTAGAGGGGAAGAAACGGAATCTCAACAGAATCTAAGTAACTTACCCAAGAGCCCGTGGCTTGAGCTGGAAGGCGCCAGGATTTGAACTCAGTTCCACTGGATTTCAAAGCATTTTCCGGAGGGTTTTCTCAGGTATCAGTTTAAGAACATTATCTTGCACACAGTAGGTACTCGATCAGTGCTTATGAAGTGCCTCTGAATCTCACAATTTCTCCGAGCGACAGGGCAGCGGGTGGGGGCATGTTGGTTTGCATTCTTACTCGAGCCCCTGATACATTCTGAGCTCTCCGTAGACCCAAGTGGCAGGAGAGGGAGCCCAGACTCCAGAGAAGGGTTGCAGAGGGTGTAGCCGGGGGTTCGACGGAATGCTCGTCCTCTCTGCTCTGCCCTGTGCTGCTGTGGATTCACAGACGGGGATGGTGTGGAGAGGGTGGTACCTGGGGAAGCCAGGGGAGGGGGAGGGAGGATTGCATTTCATCTCAGCATTTATATTTCCCCAGAGCGGATCCCCCTGCATTTCAGGACCAGTGCAAAGCACTTAATGGAAATCCATTAATTCCAGCCCTCATTAGCAACCGATCTTGGGAAGCAGAGAGCCTCGCCACCATTAGGAACGAGCAGGATGCAGGCGCGGGGCTTTAGAGGGGTACAGCAAGTCCCCGGTTCATTTCACAGTTGATTAGAGTGAGTTAAACTTTGCCCTGCTTGTAAGTTGTATATTTAATATGAGAAATTGGCAATATGTGAAGTGATCGAAGTACCACAGGTGCCTTGGCAGGCCTCCCGTCGGCATCGCTCATCCTAAACAGCACGGTGACCCCGCAGAAACGGGTCTGAGACGCCATGGGCGCAAGATGGATAATGCGATTGAACCTCATCAGTCCCAGGGAACCGAGAGACCTCCGTTTAACCGCTGACTGCAGATTCTCTCCAGCATCCTGTACGGCAGGTGAGCTGGCGGCAGCGCCCCCTGCTGGCAGAGTTTACCGGGATCCGTAGGCGTGACCTGATCAGGGATCCTGGCTTTTCCATTACAGGTGCAGTGTGGCCTTGGGTAAATTTCCTCCTTTTGGCGCCCCCAGTTTTGCCACCCGTACACTGAGACAGCTAGGCTTGATTGCTCTGAGTGTGCGTGTTGCTCCCGGAACCCACTCTGTGGGAGTGTTATTCCTCAAACCTTTGTGGGAGGTGGTTTACAAGTGGATAGTTTGTATTCTATCACTGCCTGCCCTCTGGACTCCTTCCTTCTTTAGCATCTCCCTCTCCAACTATCCTTCTCACAGACCTCTTAGCACTCAGCTGTTTGCTTTTCCCAAATATGTGTGCGTCCTGGGCTGTTCTTCTTGCTTTTTCACCTGTATCTTTAGACACCTTTTTCACCCATTGGACATTATCTCTGCCCGGAGGACTCCTATGCATTCTTCAATACCCAGCTCGAATATACTATCTCATCGTATGACCTTGCCTGGGACAATGAAAAGAGTCTGCCGTGCAGACCCAGGTTTGAATCCTGCTTCTAACACTTATGACCTTGAGCCAGCTATCCCGACTTTAGAACCTCAAATTCATTAGCTGGAAAAAAAAAAGTGCGTTCGTCTATTCAGAGGACTCTACACATATTGGGGCTAAAACCTCTCTCCTTTCTTGGCAGCTAAGACAGAGTTAACTTCTTTCTCTATAACGGGCTGGCACAAGTTTTCTGTAAAAGGCTACATTCTAGTTATTTTGGGCATTTCAGGCCATATGGTCCCTGCTGCAGGGACACGACTCTACCTTTGCCGCGGGAGCGCAACTGTAAACGGTATGTAAGTGAATGGGTGTGGCTGTGTCCCAATAAAACTTTATTTATAAAAACAAGTAGATGGCTGGGCTTGGCACCTGGGCTGTCGCTTGTCAACTTCTGCCCTGTAGTATCTCCAGGACAGACTCGGCACACAGACTAGGAGGAGGAAAGAGGAAAGGAGGAAAGAACATAAATACTTAGACTAGCCCTGGTGGGTTTTCGTCGGTCTCTCATGCTCGGCTGTGCCTGCTTTGAGAGCAGGGCTGTTTTGTTTTTCTCTGTATGTCTAGGACAGGGCTGAGACATTGTCTCGTTTGATTCTCTTAGCAGTTCATAAGGCTATTTTATCTCTGTTTTCTAGATGGGAACCCAGCGGCACAGGGAGGTAAATAATTTAGCTTGTAAATGGTGGAAGCAGGCTGGCTCCAGAGCTCCTATCTCAACCACGACTCCACGGTGACTGGGACCTGAAGGCCCAAGGGCCATTAACTGACTGAGCATTGAAGCCAATAATGCCATAATTTCCCTATCCTGCACTTATGTGTCTGGTTTTCAAAATCCAGAAACGGGATTTAACATTCTCTCAAATCAGCATTTATTGGGCATCCGTCCCCGTTAAATTCTATGCTGGTAGATTTGGCTCATGTCTCAGACCTGCTCTCAGATCTTTTTGGATCTCGATTCCTTTGTTTACCATGCTCGCTCCCTCTCTCTCTCTCTCTCTCTCTTGCGTTGGAACTGACCACCTTTTTTTCTGGAGTTGCCCGGGCCAGAGACGACTGTTACATTAATTTTACATCCGTGAATAAAGGCCTGGACAGAGTTTGAGTTAGAAGTTGTGCTGGTTTTTCTAGGGCTTTGCCAAGCCCGTTTCCTGTGGATTAAGTCCCCAATCCTTTCATGGTTTAAAAACAAGAATCTGTCAGCTTGGCACCTGGAAGACTCAAGGTTCTTGGAATTCTGGTCCGGTCTCCAAATACTCGTGGTTCGAGTCAACAGGAGCGAGTTGGCTTGATTTTTACAGAGGGCATAAAATGCGGTCGATAGAAACAGAGGTGGGTGCTGTACGTTTCCGTGTTAACGTACTTGGCACTCCGTGTGCGTCAGGGTCTGCTCGAAATGTCGCGTACATGCATTCTCTTTTCGAGTTGGCTGGGGTCCGTGGAATCAGCCCTGCTTCACAGATGGGGACACCGAGGCTCGGGAGCTTGCCCCAGGTCACAAAGGTACTAAAAGGTGAGGCCCATGCGTCTGCATTTCTAAAAACTCCCATAGGAGACCCGCGGGCAGCGAGGGCGTGAGCCCTGCGGGCTCGGTCGGAGTTCACGCAGGAAACTCTAGGGCCTCTCCACTTCCCGAGAGTCTATTATCGCAGGGAATTGAAGCAGTGATGATCACGTTTAGGGTCAAGGGTAAGGAGGAAAGAACATAAATACTTAGAGATTTAGAAAGTCTGAAATCCAGGGGGGGCGCGGGGACCGGCAGGGACGTCCGAGCGAGGTGGCTGAGCCTAGCACCTCGTGTGAGCCCGAGCTCTTGCAAATCTCGTGCCCTCGTCAAAGCCTCCAACCCTCTGCTCTCAGGTTCCACCTTTGCAGAGAGAGGAGGGAGACGGCGTCCACCCCGCGGGGCCGAGGGGAGGACGGAGACGGTGCGGCGTCCTTAGAGCCACGGCGCGCGCAGCGCAGGAAGCCCGTGGTCCGCGCCAGCGGTTGTTGGACGTGGGCTTTCTCGGACGCGCCGCCGACGCGTCGTAACCCAGGGTCAGGGCTTTCTCCCTCTTTGACGAACCCAGATCCCATTGGCTCACCCGTCTGAGGAAGGACCAGGCCCCAGCCAAGCCGGCACTCACTGCTGCAGCCCTACTGTGTGTCTCGTGCTGGGTGCGGAGGGCCATGATGAGCCTGCGCCCACGCTCCTGTTTGGGTCAGAGAGGAGGGATGGGGGTCCCGAGGCTGGTGGCCAGCGCTGCCTGGGGTCCCCTGACTGCGGGGACAAAGGAGTGGCGGTTGTGTGAGGAGGAGAGGATGGCCAGCAAGAAAGAGCTTCCTGTGCCTTCTCTTACCCAACCCTCTCCCCGCACACAGACCACCTGTGTTTGAGACCATCACCTCTCTCTGAGCTCTGGGCCTTCCGCCTGTGCACGCAGGCTATAAGACTGACTACCTCATTTAGGGGAGCAGGTAGGAAGGCTCTTTCATTTTTATTACCTGTTGTATTTTCCCGAATT
The DNA here is from genome assembly GCF_023721935.1 of Panthera uncia. Classification (NCBI taxonomy): domain Eukaryota; kingdom Metazoa; phylum Chordata; class Mammalia; order Carnivora; family Felidae; genus Panthera; species Panthera uncia. The sequence continues at coordinate 77,131,756 of NC_064807.1, read as the reverse complement.
AAAAAAAAAAATGCCGGAGGAAACTTTATTCGGATGCGAGGTCCCTTCGGGTCCAAAGTAGACGGTGGAACCTGTAATTTTTTGTTGTTGTTGTTGTTACATTTATTGACTTTTGAGAGACAGGGCACGAGTGGGGGAGGGGGAGAGAGAGAGAGAGAGAGAGAGAGAGAGAGAGACACAGAATCCAAAGCAGGCTCCAGGCTCCGAGTCGTCAGCACAGAGCCCGACGCCGGGCTCGAACTCACGAACCGCGAGATCGTGACCCGAGCCGAAGTCGGAGGCTCAAACGACGGGGCCACCCAGGCGCCCCAAAAGCGCAATGTTTATGTTGCGTTCCTCAAAAATCTTGACTGCGCCAGGATTCTGGAAGAGGCAGTGTGGTGAGTGATGGGAAGACAGTGGTGGGCAATGAGAACAGCTACCACGTATTGTGCACTTGCCACGGCCAGGCTCAGTTCCCAGCTCTTTGTAGGTACTAATATTCAATCCATGCAAAAGTCCCATGGTGTTACCCCAAGTTTCCAGAAAAGGAAACAGACACAGCGAGGTCAGACGACCTCCTCGCGGTCATATGGCTGGTGGCAGCAGGGTGGGGGTGACGAGGCAGCCGTGGCCCCCGCCTCAGGGGGCTTAGAGTCTAACGAGGGAGACGGATGGGTTAGTGGTCAGGATCGCAGGTTGGTCAGGGCTCTAGAGTGTAAGGAAGCCCGGAGGAGGTGCCTCACCCAGACTTAGGGGCTCTGGGAAGGCTTTCTGGAGACATCGATGAGTAGTAGAGAATAATTATGAGTTATAAGTAGAATTTTGAAGGTCAAGGATGAGGGAAGTAGATTAGGTGTGTTTTCCAGCCAGAGGGCATAGAATATGACACGTTGAGGGGCGCCTGGGTGGCTTGGTCGGTTAAGCGTCCGACTTCGGCTCAGGTCACGATCTCGCAGTCCGTGAGTTCGAGCCCCACGTCGGGCTTTGTGCTGACAGCTCAGAGCCTGGAGCCTGTTTCAGATTCTGTGTCTCCCTCTCTCTCTGCCCCTTCCCTGTTCATGCTCTGTCTCTCTCTGTCTCAAAAATAAATAAACGTTAAAAAAAAAAAAAAAGAATATGACACGTTGGCCATGAGAAAAATCATGGAGCGTTAGCAATGTGACAAGAGGGGTGCCAGGGTAGCTCAGTCAGTTGAGGTCATGATCTCACAGGGATCTCATGGTGATACCCCAGTCATGATTTTTTTTTTCTCTCTCTCTCTCTCTCTCAAAAATTAAAACAAAAAGAAAAATAAAAAAAAGTGACAACAAAAAATTTCAACGTGGCCTGAGATGTCAAAGACCAGAGCAGAGGGCAGGAGCCGATGATATTAACAAGGGTCACAGTGACATTTTCAAGTCCTGGGTTCCAATTTTCTCAGAACCAGAGTTCAAAGGGCAGACTGTGTCTCCCTTCCACCTGAGCCCCCACGGGGGCGGGGGACAGACATCGGGGGTCCCTAATTCTCCAAGGGCCACGGGATTCTCATTTAGTTTAGAAGCCCCTCCCATGACATCTATTCACTTCTGTATCGGTCCTGGGCCATTCCTAAAACTTGAGACAAAAAGGGAGAACAAAAAAACCGAACCCAACTCCAATAAGGAATCAAATTTAGATGTGATTCAGAAGAGAGGATCAAAACAACTGGGTTTTATTTCACAAGGATAAAATAAATTGGCTTCTGTCATGGAACGAGCCAGCACCGTTACTGAGGTAAAAGCCCCCTTTTGTAGCAACATTGAGCTATTAGGCTATAAACCTTGACACTGGGAAAGGACCAGGGAGGAGGCTGGCCGGGGGCGGGGCCGGGGGGGGGGGGGGGGGAACCCTCCCAAAAAAGGGGGATTTAAGGCCTTCCAATTTAACAAGGCCGTCTTCCCAAAGGGTCTAGTCTGTCCCATATTATCAATCTGAAAGCAATGACTATCATTCAGCATTAAAAAAAAAAAAATAAGATGCACACCCTTCTTGCAAGGGGGCTGCCCTAACCATGTGTCTTACTTTGGAACGGATCTCGCGTTCTGGGCTCCCATGGAAACACTCCATGTCTTCGTCTATTAGCCACCGATTCCTGCCTGTCTTGGCTTCTAGTTCTGTATTTCATCCATCTCCTTTTTTTTCTAATTTTTTTTGAACGCCTATTTATTACTGAGAAACAGAGACAGAGCATGAGCCGGGGAGGGGCAGAGGGTAGGGGAGACACAGAATCCGAAGCAGGCTCCGGGCTCCGAGCCGTCAGCGCAGAGCCCGACGCGGGGCTCGAACCCACGGACCGCGAGATCGTGACCTGAGCCGAAGTCGGACGCTCAACCCACTGAGCCACCCAGGCGCCCCCGTCCTTCTCCTTTAGGAGACTGTGTGTTCCTCAGAAACAAGGACCGTCTCTTATTTCATTTTCCTTTGTATCCTCCACAGCCCAAAGCATCCCCAGAGACCACCTGGTCACACTTTTCCACTCGCTTCTGAGAACCTAAGTGCCGTGAGTTAAGCGGTTGGACCAGAAGGAGAACCCGGACCTCCTCGTTTGCAGTCCCGGGATCCCCGGCCACGGCTGTGGCAACAAGGCAGCTCAGGTGGGACGTTACTTGTGAAGCTGGACGTAAATACACTCCGAGCAAGGGTAGGTGGTGCTTGCCTTGGAGCACGGCTCCCAAGCTGGCAAGGCTCTTTCTCGGCTGTGCCCCTGTGGATATTGTCCTTGTCTCCCACCTCACATGGTGGTGAAGGACATAACGTCTGGGGCAGACAGACTGGCTCTGTCACTCCCTGGCCGTGTGGCCTTAAGCGAGCTCCTCAGGCTCTCTGAGCTGTTTCCTCCTCGTCCAAAAGGGCTGGTGGTGGGGATGCTGTGAAATCGAGAGCGTACGTGCTCAGCTGGACCCGTGTCTTTGGAGGTCGTGGCCCCCCGTTGTCCAGATCAGGTTCTGCAAAGGTGAGGTGGTCAGGTTATCTGATCCCCAAGTCGGTGAGGAGTCACCGTATCAAAAGATAACGTTTACGGTCTCGGGATCTTAGTAAGTGACCCTACTGTTCCCATGCCAGGCTCTCTGCTCCGCCTTTCCCCCACAGGACACCGGGTTCAGCTGCAATAGCGATCTCACGCAAGCAAGGACCCAGGATGACAAGTTTTATTGTCTAAACATACAACCCTGGGGCTTTGGTGGTGGGCCAGGGCCAGGGGATTTAAGAGCAAGAAAAGATTTTAGAAAATGTAAGTGATTGTTGCTTCCGGCTTTTTACATAGACTCCAAGGCTTTAAACGTCTCGACTCCCTCTGCGCCCAGAGACCTGTTACCCACAAGCCCCCAGCTCGCTCTGTTCTGCCCTCCCCCGGACCTACACCCTGTCCGTTTGGAGGCTGAATTGCTTGCTAGTTAAAGACACGGAACCGAGCCCCCAGCTCTGCCGCTTGCTTGCTGTGGGATCTCGGGAATGTTTCTTAACCTCCCTGAGACTCGATTTCTCTATGTATAAATATGGAGCTGTCTATGACATACAGCACGTGGAAAAACCCGGCTAGACCTTCTTCTTCTTCTTTTTTTTTCTTTTCTGATAGAATATATTTCAATGTACATTAGCTCCAAAAAGAGACACAAATGCAATCTGAAGAAAGACAAAATTCTCAGTTTCTAGAAAATGATCGATCATTCCGAGGTAAGTGGGCAGAACCCATCTGCATTATCCAAGTGGCAGTAAGGTGGCAAAACTATTTACAGAGAAAAAAATTTCACTTTCATACCTCAAAGTAAGAACCGAGTAGGGCGAGATGTTTATTTACGTATTTTGGCCCCTTTTCCGAGGAACTTTTGCAATTCACAGACACGCCGAAATACTCCCTCATAATATGTAGGCGGGACTGGACATCACTGTTGCCATTTTAGAATCATTAAGGTCCAGAGGGGTTAAATGACTTGCTTAAGGTCACACAACGAGTCCGGCTCAAATCCCAGGTCCACCGACTTGGTGATGACCCGTTCAAGCACTATACCCTATCCACCCAATGAAGAATCCCGAGTGAGACACTGATTGTTAAGGAAGGAAAACAGCTATTGAACTACGGAAGCTGACATTTAGCCAGCCAGAAATCATTAATGTGGCCAGGTTTAAGGAGAGCTCTATTAAACTGTCCATCAAATGCTTTGCTCTTAAATGGATTTATTGAGAAAGGGGAAAAGAGTAGGGTAGAGAGAACATATTAGAGGTAGCTTTTTCTCTTTCTGCTGGAAGTTCACAGTGACTGGCAGGGAGGGAGGATGCCCCCGGAAGGCGGCAATTGGTGAGAGGAGAGGTGGAGTTTCTTAGGGCTTCGGGGCCAAGAAAACCAGCTGGGGTGGTGGCGGTGAAATCTGTTAGCTGTGTGTCATCGGACACGTTTCTTTCCATCTCTGAGCATCAGAAGGACGTTGCAAGGATCTAATGTGAAAATACACGTAAAACACGGTGCCTGGCTTACCACGTGAGCCAAAAACCACGTAGGTGTTTGGTATTATTGTTGTTAGAGTTGGTGGAGAGTAGAAGAAAGGAAGGGAGTGGACACGGCCCAGCCAGCCAAGCCACGCAGGATAATAGGAGAGGGAAGAGAAAGGGGGAAGAGTGTAGTCTAGGTCCAGAAATAGAGAGAGAACGTGTGTCTCATCAGGTAGGAGCAGCCCAGAGTTGGGGAAGGAGGCATCCATAGGTACAGAGAGGCATCTCGAGTTTTCTTTTCAAGGGGGGTTGCAAATGCTAACCCTCCTTTTTGCAGAGTGGCCAGAGGATTAAGCGAGTCTCCCACTATGCGTGCTAGCCCCTCAAAATACGTGCTGGAAACACAAAGCAAAGCTCCAGCCCAAACTGCCATCATGGTCTTTGTTCTGAGTCATGGGCCCTGACCCACTCGTCACTCTGAATCTGACCCTTCAGTCATCAAACGTGGCCTGCACACTGCCATCCGCTATGCTGGGCTCTAGGCACACAGGTGTGCAGACAAGGCGGGGGTTGTGGCTGAGGAAGGGGGCTGGGGGCACACAGCAGGTCCTTAACCTGATCTGGGAGCCGGGAGAAGGTGATGACTGCGCTGGGTCGTGGGGAAAAAGTAGGAGCCATCTGGGATGAAAAGAAGGAGATGGCTGTTCCAGGAAGAGGGAATGCCATGAGCAAAGGCCCACACACTCCAGGGATCACCTGACTGCTGTTGAGATTCAAGCCACTGGAGGTTCCTGAGATGTCAGGGGTGGCTTGGAGAGAGGCAAGAGAAGGCTTTGGACAGGACATTTGGGTTCGTATTATGGAGGCTTGGTGGGGGCCCCCTGGGGGCAATGGGGAGCCACGGAAGGGGTTTTTCAGGGGAGAGGGATAGACCAGACGTTTGTCTGCGAAAGATAACCTGAGGGCACTGTGGGGGAGGATTGGAGGGACAGACAGAGGTGGGGACCAGTGAGAAGGCTGCCGTACCCACCCATCGTTCCTGGGACCTGGGCTTTGGGGTCTGATGCTTTGGCACTGTATGTCCTCACTAAGACCTTAACTCTGCTGGTCAAAGGTTCTGGATCTCCACTCTGAGCATGTGCCCTTTGGTGGCCTTCGCTGATTATGTCTCCATGTTTGAATTGGTCCTTGGGTCCTCGTGCCTGGGCAGGATGGCATGCCAGTTGAAGGACCCAGTACCTTGGCAAGCAGGCCGTGGAAACACCTACAGGGGGTGAAATAGTTTCTGAAGAACTGGAAAGTCGACAACCCACCCTTGAGAGCCTCGGGTCTGGGCTTGCATTCATTCATTCATTCATTCATTCATTCCATACTGACTTGATGGACTCTACTTTCAAGGGGAATTTTAAAGGTGAGAGTCCTCTCATGGGGGCGGAGGAGGCAAAAAGAAGAGTGGGGTTAGTCATAGCTGGGTCAGGAAGGGTTTTCTAGAAGACGTGACCCCTGTGGTGCTCGCTCTCTGGAGATGAGGAGGTTCCCACCAGCCGGGACGATTGAAGGGCATGCTGGGGAAAAGGAGTTGTCTAAGGAAAGGCCTCAGAGCATGAAATAATACGGCATGTTAGGACAACCCAGCTGGAGGTCAGGGTGGAGTGTTGGAGAAATCAAGACCCCAGGGGCCTCAAAGTATATTAGAAGTAGACTCTTACTCCATTTCTACCACGTCCCAGCTGTGTGGCCTTGTGCAAGTTACTTGACCTCTCTGAGTCCCAGTGTTCTTATTCATGAAACGGGGGAACCTAATGCTTAATTTCCATTCTTGTTAACAGGAATAAATGGGATGATAGTTGAAAAGTAGCACAGTCAATAAACAATAGCTATTATTATGCTTATTTTTATTCTCAGTGCCTAGAGATTCCAAATAGAATCTAAATCTGGTACGACAAAGCTGTTTCACCGTGAGTGCCAATTCCCCCCGATCAGGACCAGCTGCCTGGAGCAGCGAATTGTGAGGTTGTGTATGAGATCGGCAGGAGGAAGAAGGGCTGTGATCAATTAGTAATGTCTGCACGGGGCAGGGAATGGGAGTGATATCTGTGCCAAGTGTTGTCGACCCCAAAATGAGTGTTGCTTAAGAGCGGGAAGTTGGGGGTGCTTGGGTGGCTCAGTTGGTTGAGCGCCTGCCTCTTGATTTCAGCTCAGGTCATGGTCTCACAGTTGGTGAGTTCGAGCCCCGAGGGGGGTTCTGCACTGACAGTGTGGAGCCTACTTAGGATTCTCTCTCTCCTGCTCTCCTGTCCCTACCCTGCATGCACACACACACACACACACACACACACACACTCTCCCTCTCTCTCAAAACAAACAAACAAATAAATAGATAAGCAAACAAACTTAAAAACAAAAGCTAGAAGTTGTGAGTATCGGCCGTGTTTTAACAGGAAACATAGGAAGAGGGGAGATTTGAATCAGCCCCTTGAGGATAGGAAGGTAGGGGACAGGTGGAAAAGGAGGGGGGGGGACAATCTAACCCAGCTGAATTTGGATTTCGTCTCGTTGGCAACGTAACATTCTATTTTGGGGCCCCAGCTTCACAAGCCAAAGTGTTAGAGACTCATCCCTTATCAACTGGCTACCAAACAAACATATGCCCGTTTCTCTGGGGAGGCAGGGGCCACTTGAGCAGAGTCTAAGTAAGGAGGGCAAGGAGGTACGTGCCTCATTTACCAAACCCCCAGTCTCTGGTAACTTTCCGGAATGCTAAGCTGTTTATTTTGGGAGTCTTTAAGCTTAGTCAGTTGGTATTTAGAGACAGCTAGGAGTTTTGGATTTCACTCCCATTCCCATAGAAAAAAGGAAAAACTTAAGTGCCTTCCAAATACTGGTAAGTCAAATGAGGACAGCCTGGCTCCAATCTGCTCTCATCCCCCCCAGCCCCCCGCCCCGTCCCAGAAACACAGAATGAAAAGGAAAAGCAACATGATCGATGCACTGAGCCGCAAGTTGAAACTTCCCCCAGAGAATGCCAGACAACGAGACTCCCTCCGCATTAGTTGAGGCAGAAGAGCATTTGTCAGTGTTTGTGAGACTCAGGGAAGAGGGGGGGCTTTTACTTGGTCCTTGTGGGTCTCCCTGAGGTGTGGCTTGTCCCATGATGGGTCACTGGCCTCCATCCAGACACATCTGGTGTTGGTGGTCTTACTCCGGCCCACGCCTATCAGACCCCTAGACTTTCTCTGCTGGACCCTGACCGTGAGATGTCTTCAGGCCCACCAGGACTCCCATGCCCTGCTTGCTGGCTTTCTCAGAATCTCTTGTGGGTGAATGGGGTGGACCAGTCTGTCCCTGGCCATGGTGGCCGCCCTGTGTCAGGGTCTTGTTTGCCGGGCAACTATACCTCCTGCCCCCTAATCCTTCAAGCTCATTTGGGTTCCTATCATTCCACCCTGATTAGATGGACTATCGGCCCCAAGATTTTCTGCCCCTCTTGATATCCATGCTCTTTGCATATGACTTTGGAATTTTCTCCATAAAGGCAGGTCACACCCCACCTTCCCGCCCTCCTTGACTTCGAGCTCATTCGTGGGACTTGGTCTGGCCAAGGGAATGAGGGAAAAGTAATGGTGTGTCATCTTCAGGCCCAGGTCTTCATAGGCCTCTCTTTCCAGTTGCCCTCTTGTGCCTCTGTTGTTAGCAAGAGAACGTTCCTTAGCTTTCCCCTGATCCAAGGATGACGAGAGATACACAGGGCAGAGCCACGTCAGATAAACCCAGCTTAAATAAGTTAACCCCCAGGGGCGCCTGGGTGGCTCAGTTTGTTAAGGGTCCGACTTCGGCTCAGGTCATGATCTCGCGGTCTGTGAGTTCGAGCCCCGCGTCGGGCTCTGTGCTGATGGCTCAGAGCCTGGAGCCTGCTTTGGATTCTGTGTCTCCCTCTCTCTCTCTCTGCCCCTCCCCAACTCGTGCTCGCACTCTGTCTCTGGCAAAAATAAATAAGCTTAATTAAAAAAATAAAAAAAAAAAGATTTTGTGTTTGTTACGCAGTATTTGTGGGTCGGTGAGTAACTGATACACTCCCACACCCAAAACTTAGCTCAGGAGGCTGGGAACCTAAGATCCAGTATTTCTCCTCTTCTCGTCCCCCCGTCACACTTTATTCTCCTTTCTCGGTGGAGGCGAAAACTTCTTTGGAAGCCTTATCCATTCTCCTTCCCCTTTCTGGGATCTTATGCTTTCCACTTGTTGTTCTGGGTCTCTTGGGGCTTAGGTCTCACCGAGAAAAGTCGTCATTGCCTCTCCCTCGAAATTCCTATCCTTCCCAACCTGTGATATCAGCGATGTGGCAAAACCCAAATCTATTCAGAAAGGCAAACGTGAGGGTCTCAGCCGTCTTTCTTCTGAGGCTACCCATATAGAGGAGTATCGGCTTTTCCAAACGGCCTAAAACACAGGAGAGACGCAAGATGACTGTCTCGAAGGACAGGCCTAGAGTACCCCCACTGGTTTCCGGAGGAGAAGGAGAGGCGCTTGGAACGGGGCCAAACTGTGCCAGCCAAACCCAGCTCTGATCAGTTGATCCCGGCCTGTCCCTGCCCCTCCCCCCATGACAAGTGCGACGGCCTAGATCAAAACGGTACAGCCTAGGTCGCCCGAGCCACACAGACGAGTGAGGGGTGAATGTTCATCGTTTCAGTCCCTGAGGTTTTGTGGTATTTTAAAGCAGCAATTCTGTGGCAATAGCTAACTGATAGAAACCTCCATCCCCAAACCAATAAAAGTGGAGATTCTCTTCTTGGAGGAGCGGGAGGGGACCCTGGACCCTCAGCCATCTGACCTCTTCCATCCTCTGTGTCTAAACTTGAGGGCCTGTTCTAGGCCCGGGGTTCCATGAACCCGGTTTCACAACCATTGCTCTGATCCACACCGTCTGCCCCGGTCTCTCGTCATTTCCTGCCTTCCCCGATTCACTTTTGCGTTCTCTCTGCAGCATCTCCGCCATGGGTTTTCAGCTTGAACCCCTCCTTGACAGGGAGCTCCCTCCTTCAAAGGCAGCCAGCTCCCTCCGCCCCCACCTTGGCTGTCGGACAATGATTCCTCCTGCCCTGGGGGAGCTCAGAGCTATCACAGAAGAAATGGGGCGGGATGATGGTAGAGAAGAGATGGTTTCTGGTCTCGCTCCCACCCAAGAAATAGCAGATTCCTCTCTCCTGGGATGAGTGGGCTGTTGGGGCATGCACCTGTTGTAAGTGGGCCCCACTGTCCACGTTTTCTTTTTTTTTTTTTAATTTTTTTTAATGTTTATTTATTTTTGAGACAGAGCGAGACAGAGCATGAACGGGGGAGGGGCAGAGAGAGAGGGAGACACAGAATCGGAAGCAGGCTCCAGGCTCTGAGCCATCAGCCCAGAGCCTGACTCGGGGCTCGAACTCATGAACCGTGAGATCGTGACCTGAGCTGAAGTCGGACGCTCAACCGACTGAGCCACCCAGGTGCCCCTGTCCACGTTTTCTTAACGATCGTCACTTCTCCTTATGGAGCACAGAGTAGGAGTCAGGCTCAGTGTGAGGCATGTGAGATACGACATCCTTGGTTCCGCGGGGGGTGGGCAGGTTCCTTGCCCGAGGTCTTACAGCCGGTAAATGACGGTGGGGAGGTTTGAGCCCATGTTTGTTGGCCCTGGAACCGGTGCTTTTAGGGACCCCATGATGACAGCGATGACAGTCATCATAACGGCACCGTAAATGGGAACGACTAAGCTTCATCACCTGTTTCCTCGCTATGGGTTGATCATTGTGGTAAGGAGCATTTGCGGATGAAACGAACCCTCACTGAAACTTGGTTGGGAAGGTAATCCTCCCCTGTTTTTAGGGATTAATGACTTTAGCGCCCCCCGCCCCCCGCCAGGCCTCAGCCTGGCTCACCAAGGCAGGGCCGTCTTCAGAGGCAGCCGCATCTAGGGGGTAAGAGCAGGGCTCTGAAGCCGGACTACCTGGGTCCACGTCGCAGCTCTGGCCATTTTGCAGGCTGTGTGAACTTCGGCAAGTGAGCTTCCCCCCCTGAGCCTCAAGGTTCCCCATATTTGAAAGGGGAATCACCGAGAAACTCAAGCCGTGTGGTAAAAGTAGGGATCCTGGAGACAGACTGGCCAGGTTCATGTCCCAGCTCCGCCCTCGGCCCCTAGGGCATCCGGGGCAAAGCGTGTGTGTCTCCGTTTCTCTCCTGGAGTGCAAACCAGGGCTGCGAACACCTCCTGGCCCATAGCCGCCACAGGGGCTGAGAGAGCCAATCCCCGAAAAGCCCTAAGGGCAGGTTGTGGCCCTAAGTAAAGTGGCAGGGTCCAGGTCACCCAGCTACTTAGCATGAGAGTCCAAATTTGAGTCCAAGTGTACCTCCAAGTTCATTGCTGCTCAGGATACACCCGGGTTTGGGGAAGTGGTCTTTGTTCGAGCTGCTTGTTTCTAGCACCTTCTAGGAGAGCAGACGTCCCTCACGCTACTCCTCCAGTCGAATCTTGATGTCCTCGAAACATTGCCTACATCGGTAGAGATAAGCGTATCCCCCCCCCCCCACCCCGACCCCCGGGGGAGGGAGTGGCGACCGCTTCTAGGAGGGAATGAGAGGAGTCATCGGAAAGCACGAACCAGCCAAGGAAGATGGAAAATAATTAAAATCGGAAATGTGCTGTTGCATCTTCACAGGATTTCAATTTCGCAGTTGCCCGAGGCGGGGGGGGGGGGGGTGGCAGACATTCGCTTTCTCACGTCGATACACATTTTGATAAAGGGTGGTCAAGGCTTAGAAAAATTGACAGGTCAAACTGGAGTACAGGTTTGGAATGTCCGCATCCGGTAAGTGAGGGCAGGCGGCCAGCGGCGTCCCTGAGAAAAAGGTGCCACCCCTGCCCACCTTGGTGGACCGGGTCCCGGGACGGCCACCCTGTCCTTCTCCTGCTCGATCTCAAGCATCCCCGGGGCCTCGGCTCAGACTCTGCTTCCTTGGGGAAGTCTGCCCTGGTCCCCCAGACTGGACAGGGCCCCCGGTCACATGCCCTCGGCGCTCCCTGAACCTCCTTCCCGGCCCCTGGTGCTGTAACCACTACGCGGGCTCACGGCCGGTGGTTGGACTTCTATCCAGAACCTGTACGAGACTCTGGGCATCAAGAGTACGGAGGATGGCTTTCTTTGCGTCGTCACGTATCGCCAGGGTCCAGCGCACAGAGCGGGTGCTCAGGAAATACTTACTGAAGGAAGGGGTAGAGGCAGGAAGGCGCGGACGTGGGGTTCGAACCAGCAGGTGGAGCAGGGCTTCGCGTCGGGAGGCGCGAATACGGAGGTACTTATTCCATTACGTTGTCTTCTGCACGCTGATTGAATCTGAGCCCCAGAGTCCCGTTCAGAAACACTCAGCCAGTGGAGTTCGGTGAAAAAGGACCACCTCCGCCTTGTCCAGGAGGACCAGTGTAGACGTCCTCACGTCACGGGGGGCGGGAAGGTGGTGTCATCTTGGGTTGGCGTAGGAGCTCTTAGCGCGCTTGAGGTTGCTATCTTCGCCTCAGTGCGATGTAGAGGAAAGGGGTTCCCGGGGGCCCCCCGGCATCACCACCGGGAGGCAGCTGGGGTGCTTGGGGTCCTGTGACAGGGCTTTTCCAGCCGGTGTCTGGGCCTGGGTTTAGGGATGAAGGCATGGAAATCCGCCTGTTGAATGCAAGAAGGCTAGACCGTTCTTTTCTCCAATAACCTGCCTCCAGTTACGCTCCATTTACCTGCTGCGTTCCCCTGCCATTTGCTTGTCTCTGCTTTCAGGTTTTCTGAGACCCGTTCCTCCACACTGAACCCCGCTCCCAGCCCCTCACGGCGGCTGAGCGCCCCCCCCCCCCGCCATCCCCACCCTTCAGGGGCAGCCCCTGACAGCAACGGGCCCGTCTTTTCGTGCTTCTTAGTTCAGACTACCTACCGAAGAAATGTGACCGGTCCCTCTCCTCTTTGCAGGAGAGATCACAGGCTGGATGCTCTGATGGACGACCGACCTACGGACTCGCTGCCTCCAGAGCAGGTGCCCGGTTAACGCCGCACTGCCTGCATCGTCACCCGCCACGTGTTGAGGTGACATGCTTACGTGTTGGTTAAATCACAGATGTTGCTAACATCGCCTTTACTCCCCTTTTTTACCGTGTGAATGCGTCCGCCGGAAAAATCTACGATCACATGCGTGGCTCGCGTTGTATTTCCACGGGACGGTGCTGAGTCACTGGCTGGAGCCGGGAACCAGATCACACGGGAGAAGCTGGGCTGCCCAGAAGGCAGACGCGGCGTGTAGGGACCTTTTCTGCAGAAGGAGGCCCTGAATAACGCAGGGCCTTTGAGTAACGCAGTTATTATCAACGTTCATTCAATAGTTATTCATGGTATGTCCCCAGAGTAGCAGCGTTTAAACATTCTATCACGTTGCATGAATTATCTGTTGCTGTCCCTGATGTTGTAACCAACTTGGTGGCTGCAAGCACCACACGTTAATTATTTTGGTGTCCGTGGGTCAGGAGCACAGGTTGTGGTTGACTGGGTCCTTCACCATAGGAGCTCCTGCGGCCGAAATCCAGGTGTTGGTCGGCTCGCATCTCGTCTTTAGCCTTGGCGTGGTCACTCTGGGTGGTCAGGGGCTTCCGTGGTCTTGGTAGAATGTAGCTCCTCGCAGCTGTGGTCCCAAGGACACCAACTTCTTACTGGTGGCTGGAGACCGCCCCCATGTCCCCACTGGTTCCTAGCCACATGGGCTTCCTTGGCATGGCCACTCGTTTTTCACAAGGAGAGAATCTTCTAGCAAAACTGATGTTACAATCTCATGTAAGTAATCATAGAAATAGCATCCCATCATCTTTGCCATATTGGCTCAAAACAAGTCACAGCCCCTGCCTGTGTTCCAAGGGGGGGGGGTGGCGAGGGAAGGTTATACAAGGGTGCGGACGCCCACAGGTGGTCAAGGGGGCCTCTTCAGTCACGGTCCGCCACAGTTCTACAGGGCTTACTTTAGAGGTGGAGATGTAATGTAGAACATTCGATGTTCCAGATAATTTAAGAGCCATTAGCTCCCATTCCCCCAAGGAGAAATGGAGGCCCAGAGGGGGAAAAGAGGCTTCAAAGATAGCACAGCGCATGCCAGTGGCCAGATCAGACCCCATGCCAGGGGTCAAGGAGTGACCCCACTCCTTGTCCTTCCTCTATGCCGCACCAACTCCAACAACAAGAGGTAGAACTGACTCGAAGCAATGGGCTTTGTTCTTAACATGGACAAGGCCATAGCACTCTGTAGATCAGGAGAAGTAGCTGATGGCTGATCAATCCTCCTTGGGGCCGCCATGGCTTTGAACAGACTTCTCTCCAAGGTCAAGCATCTTGCGTCTTGCCCACTAGAAGAAGAGAAGCAGAAAGCACCCTGCTGTCTGTGACTGTTAGTAGCCATGGGTTTCCCTGGCAGGTTGGAGGTCCTGCTTGCAGAGACCTTACGAGACAACTCAACCCAACAATTTCGTGGTTGTCCAGCTGGAGACATGCTAACCTGCTCCCAGAGCACCGTGGGGATGATATTCCACCACATTCTGGATCTTGTCGGCTACGAAGGTACGTGCACAAAACCCTAAGAGGTGCAGAATAGCATCCCGGAATTTAAGGGTGTGAGAAGTCCTTTAGAGCTAACAGGAATATTTATTCATTTGTTTGTTTATTTTACATAGTAATACATTATTGAACGCCAAGCAAAATCCAATTTATGTGTATTGAAAAGGTATGGGACCTCTAATCATTTTCTGTCTAATTATCCTTTTCCCTCTAAAGTACAACATATTCATAATATAAAATTGTCATTGCATAATAAAATTTCCCTTTCGAACAGCTTCATTGAGGTATAATGGATAAACCACAAAGCACACATACTTTATTTTTTCTATTTTTTTAACTTATTTTAAGGTTTATTTTTGAGAGAGAGAGCAAGAGAGACAGAGCGTGAGGGGGGAAGGGACAGAGAGAGAGAGAGAGAGAGAGAGACAGAATCCGAAGCAGGCTCCAGGCTGTTCATCCTGTTCAGGCTGTTCGAGTCCGGGCTCGAACTCACAGACCATGACCGGAGTCGAAGTGGGACACCCAACCGACGAAGCCACCCAGGCGCCCCACAAAGCACACTTACTTAAAGTACGCAACGCGATGTGTGTATCTTTCTACATACGCCTGTGACACTCTCACCAAAGCCAAGATAATAAGCATATCCATCACCTCCAGAAGTTTCCACATGCCCCCACTCCCTCCCTTTTCGTGCTTCATTCTTTTGTGGTAAGAACACTTAACGGGAGAGTTAACTCACCTCACAATTTTAACAACGTTGCACGACCCACTATCGTTAGCTATGGGCGATATGTCGTTCAGCGGATCGCTAGAATTCATTCATCTTGCATGACTGCTAACCTCAAACCCGCTGAAAATAGCTCCCCAGCCCCACTGACCACAGACGACAGCGGTGTTGACCTCAGGGTCACAGAGCATATGCCTCATCTCACGCCCCCCCCCCCCCCCCCAGGCTTCCGATTTTGGATGAAAAGGCTGAGGTTTAGGGATAAGCTGAATAACCTGAAGGACCAGGTCTTGAATCTGTGTCTTTCGGAGTCCTTCTCCTCTAAATCCCGCCATGCTCTGCAAGAAAATTCTGGCTCACCTCGTGAGAACAACGGTAGCTTCTACGTTGGTGGATTCTGTGGGCCACATGCTATTTCGTGCACTTCAGACGGACTCATGTAATCCTTACCGTACTCCTGACAGGTGGGAATGATCACGGCTGCCATTTCACAGGAAGGAAACTGAGGCTCAGAGAAGTCAGGGCCCTTGTCAGGGTCACGCAGCTTATAGGCGGGAGAGGAGTGATTTGAACAGGCTCCGAAGGCTTAGCCACTGTGCGTGCTGGCTCAGGAGAGCACTGTGGCATCAGTGTCACCCCGTTCCTGTTTTCCATGTGGGGAAACTGAGGCTTGCAAAAGTAAAGGGGCTGAGCTGTACCCTATTTTCCAGGCCGGAGGGCCCCCTCCCCAACCCATGTCTCACCAGCTTCATCTTTCAGAGCTAATGGCTTTTAAATGTCCCTGGGTGTCCCGCCCCTCCCCAGGAAGGATGCAGGGTAATTAAAATCCCTCTCTCCCACCCTCCTTTCCCTTTCAACACTTGGTAAACTGGTTTTTTTTTTTCCCAGTTCTATCTTTTTAGCCTTCCACAGCTGCTCATTTGGATAAGATCTGGTACCCATGGGTTTCTCTGATGAGCAACATCACAGCCCAGTCCCCTTCCCTTGGGAAGCCAGAGGGAGGGGACAGGGAGAACAGGGAACGTTTCCCATTAAATTGGCCTCCTGCAATCTGCGGAGTTTAATCTGAACTTGAAAGTGGTTTTGATCGGCTTTCCGGCCGCTTCCCCCTTCCGGCCCACCCCTGTCTTTGGACCCAGCACCCTTTCTCTCCCCGGCATTTGGAGGCATTCAAAGTTGTGCGTGTTGGGGTGTGTGTTGGGGGGGTCGGGGGGGAAATGAGTGGCCGTGCTTTTAGCTCCATTTTCCAGCTGCTTTTCTGGCCAGACAGAAGCGCTAACCCCAGTCCCTTCCTAGGAGCTGAGGACCAGGTGCTATATTGAGATCTGACCTGGTGTCTGCATTTCAAGGGCATCTCTGTGCAGCGTAGGGCAACTGCTTCCTCCTCCTTTCTCCTTCCTCCTTCCCTAGTTCCCCTCTCACCCTTGACCTCGCCTTCTGCTCTTGGCTCTGACACCTTTTTTCTTTCTTTTTTTTTTTTTTCCCCCTCCCCAGTGACTGCTTCTGTGCTGCCCTTTTATGCTTTGGAATGACTCACTAACACAGCTCCCTTGCCAAGCAAAGCAAGGTCTGATCTCCTTCTAAATGGTCCAGGATTTGCTGGAAAATAATGTCTCAATGTTCCCAAGCCTCATTATATATTCATTTGGCGGAATGCAGGTTTACAGAGAGAGGGAGACTGTTGCTTACTCCATAAATGAATTTCTGGCGAGGCAATATCCATCCAGATTGAAGGCACCCGTAGGTTCTCTTCTCTCCAGAGGAGCTGGAAGGTGTTATTATTCCAAATAAACCCAATGCATATTCATGACCGGGGGTGGGAAAATTCTGGATGGAGAAAAGCTAGCTAGGCCCTTGGTGTTTACCACATTTTGGTCTGAGATCTGGTCCTGCCACCTCCTTGCTGTGTGACTTTGGGCAAGTTCCCAACCTCTCTGAACCTCAGTTTTCTCAGCAGTATAGCCGGGATAAGGACAGTAGCTACTTCCCAGGTGTGTTCTGGGAGATCATGGGAGGTGGTGATGCTGAAAAGTTTCCCCGGACCGGGGCGCCTGGGAGGCTCAGTTGGTTAAGCATCCATCCGCCTTTGGCTTAGGTCATGACCTCACGGTTCGTGAGTTGGAGCCACGCATCGTCGGGCTTTGTGCTGACAGTGCAGAGCCCGCTTGGGATTCTCTCTCTCTCCTCGTCTTTGTCTGCCCTTCCTCTACTCACGCCGTCTCTCTCTCTCTTAAAATAAATAAATAAACTTAAAAAAAAAGTTTCCCTAATTATAGATCATTCTTCTGTATTCATTAGAGCAGCCCCCTAGACATTTCTGCTCTCCTGTGCCGTGTGTGAGTGCGATCC
Source organism: Panthera uncia (assembly GCF_023721935.1). NCBI lineage: Eukaryota > Metazoa > Chordata > Mammalia > Carnivora > Felidae > Panthera > Panthera uncia. The sequence continues at coordinate 77,114,641 of NC_064807.1, read as the reverse complement.
GTGCGGACATTTATTTTCAAAAGGAATTCTTCACCTCTCTCTCCAGTGTCCTACTGGGGGCCCCTTTCACTGATTTGAATATGCTGCCACACACACACACACACACACACACACACACACATATTGAGATTTGAGAGTTTTCTTTTGCTAGAAAAAATCGGGGAAACCGTGCTTCTTCATCACATGACTGTGAGCGTGCTCAGTGCGAGAAGGACCCCCGAGGACGTCGATAGTACTGAGAAGTCTTGATGGCTCAGGTGTCTCTCCATCCCCAAGTTGATGTGGACATTCTGCCGTCATAACTGCACCCTGCATATGATGTCTTGTGTCCCCTATAGGGACGCAGCCACCATCGGCCATCTATGCTGGTAGGAGTCATTCACACCTTACTTACGCGTAGTCCAAAAGAAGGATGAGTTGCCGTGAAGGGTGTCGAGAGTGAGACAGTGTGGGAGCAGAGGGGAAATTGGTACCAAAAAAAGAAAAAAACAACCAACAACAACAGGAAAATGACTTCAGAAGCTTGATGCTTCAGAAGTTTCACTGATGCACTCGCTTGGATCATCCCTCTTATTCTTTCCAGCATCACGGTTTTAGTACAGGACCCTGGAATCCTTTGTCGGGATGGCTGAAGCGGTCTGCGTACTGTACTCTTCGCCTCTGGAATCAACCATGCCGGTACCGGCGCCCGTCTTTCTAACCTGAGCCAAACTGTGAGCGGCGAGAACTAATTCTGTCTCTCTGAAGGCTGCATCGACGAGTGACGGATCTCTCAGGCTCCTTCCGTCTCTGAGCACCTGGGGGTCTAGATGGCCGGTGTCCCCTGGGAGGGGCACCATTCACTCACCAGGGTGTCTCCCCACTGTGTAGGCGGAGGGAACACAGACGCAGGCTGAACTCTCTTGGGGTCCCAGCCATCATCTGCTGCTGTGCCACCTCAATGGCTCGTGTTCCAGAAGACTCCTACCTGCGGTGCTCGGCGGCCACCTGGCGTTATCCATCTGCTTGAGAGCTGCTGACCAGAGAGCAAGCCCTGCAACGGGTGGGTGTGAATTGGCTGTGAAATCTGTCTCCGTCCCCCCCTCCCCCCCACCCCGTGATGGCCGAGCCCACGTGTGTGTGGGAGCGGCGAGGGCCTTTGTCCCTGCCTCTTCGGTGGCACACATCTTAGAGGTAAAAACAGGAACAGGTGGTTGATTAAATAAACATGTCACCGGCAGTCCAAGTAACACGGCAAAAAATTGGAGTCTCCATCAGGACCTGGTAAAGAGCCCTTGATTTGCAGTCAAGATTCTCATCTCGATTTCATCGCTGAACTTGGACACGTCACTGCCCCTTGCTGGGTTGGGTATCCACCCCCCTCCCCAAAATAGGGATGGGAGGGATGTGTTGATCTGATCACCTTTAAATCTCAGCGCTGTGCTTTGCGAACTTCGCAGCACGCGTAGGTCATAAGCTGTCGTTTCCTTTCATCGTAACATTTCTGAAATGGATTTGCATCTTACAGTCGGGGGCACGTCCTAGTTTAATTGACAACATTTGTTCTTTGTGGGTGATACCGAAATGATGGTGTATCGTACGATGGGTGGCATGTGGAATTGGATGAATTATGTGACGTTCGGTATTCCTTCCTTCTTGTGATCCGATGACCCAAATGAAGGAACCGGCTCTCGCCGTGGATAGCGTCTTCTTTCTATATCACTTTTCATGCTAAGCTATCTGGTTGTAACAGCTAGGATCGTGGTTAGCTGTATGGAAAAGACGCTCCCCAAATAACAGTGGCTTTACAAAAATCATGTATTCCTTTCTCACATACAAGAATTCCAGAGGGAGGCAAGCCGGAGTTGGCCTGCTCAGGCTCCAGGTTTCCCATTATTATTTCAGCTTTTTTCCATCCCAGTGTCCTCCGGGGCACCTTACAGCCCAAGATGGCAGATGGAGTGTTAGCTTTTGATGACCAGAAGGAGAGAGGGGCACACAGGATCCATCCTCGTAGGTCCGGTTCCCATGAGAAGGTCTTCTTGGAATCGTCCCACGATTCTGTCTGATCATGTGACCAGCACTTGGTCACATGATCAACCATCATTAAAAGGGAGGTTTGGAAATACAGTTTTTGGTCGATGCCTTGATGCTCCAAATAATATTGGAGTCTGCTACTAAAGGGAAAAGGGAGTGTGGCTCTGTGGTAGGCCACCAGCTGTCTCTGCCACGTCACTGAGGTATGACGGCTATGAATCTGCAGATCAGGAGGAAATTTGTCTAATTTCATCTTTTCTTGCTTGTCTTAGTTTTCTCATATACATAATGTGGTTAATGATGTTTCTACCTAATGGAAATAATTTTTGCGCAAATTATGTGAGGCACAGAAAGGAAACAGCTCCTTAAATAAAATAGACCCCCTAACATGAAGAGATGGGAGGTTTTTAGTTTATCGAGAAAAGCTTTAAGAGAATAAAGAGCATCATGAGCAGGTCTGTTTTTCTTAATGTTTATTTATTTTTGAGACAGAGGGAGACAGAGCGCGAGTGGGGGAGGGGCAGAGAGAGAGAAGGAGACCCAGAATCGGAAGCAGGCTCCAGGCTCCGAGCCATCAGCACAGAGCCCGACGCGGGGCTGGAACCCACGAACTGTGAGATCATGACCTGAGCCGAAGTCGGACGCCCAACCAACTGAGCCACCCAAGGACCCCTGAACAGGTCTGTTTTTCAACCTCCTGCTGATCTTTGTTCCTGAACTTTATTCTTCCCTTCAGGCATGAAAAGAGGCTTCCAGTTCTCTTCATCTATGCCTCAGTGTCCCGCCCAGACTAGATTCGAACATTCTGGGTTTATGGGCATCTATGTCTTGAAAAATGGCGTTGCCCTTGTTTCTAGTCTGGTTCCTGGACACCTTCAAGGTATTCTCTTTTCACTTCAATTGCAGACCCTCATTCTGTCACTTAATCTCCTTTCCTTCCTTCTGCTGGTGACAGACACAGGACACTCTGGGCTCTAGTGGCTGTCAGGGGTGTTTTCACAGGAGCATGGAGATCATTTTGAGGTCAGGAGGATACTGTAAGAGCACAGCCACCTGGGTTTAATCTCAGTGCTGCCTTTTGTATCAGTGTGACTTCAGAAAAATCTCTCCCCCCTGCCCCACCATCACCTGCAGTTTCTTTGTTGGGAATGTAAAGACGACTGGAAAGATTGAAATCTACTCTCTACTGGGAATCATCGGCTCCTTCCTTAGCACACTTGTGTGAACAGAAATGAAGGTCAGAGGTGGGCAGTGACTTGCCTGTGGTCACAAAGCCGATATGGGTATCAGATCTTTAAATCAAATGCATATTGGGGCGCCTGGGTGGCTCAGTCGGTTGGGCGTCTGGCTTCGGCTCAGATCGTGATCTCACAGTGCGTGGGTTCGAGCCCCGCGTCGGGCTCTGTGCCGACGGCTCAGAGCCCAGAGCCTGCTTCCGATTCTGGGTCTCCCTCTCTCTCTCTCTCTCTGCCCTCTCCTGTTCATGCGGTCTCCCTCTGTCTCTCGAAAAGAAACATTAAAAAAATTTTTAAATCAAACGTGTATTTTCTGGTTCTCAAATGGCCGACTTGTACTCGCATTCCAACTCCAGAAACCACCGAGCATATAATTTTGTATCTTTAAAATCTGCATTACAAAATTAAATGCTTATGTTAGGCAAGAGGCTGGGCTCCTGTTCAGCACATGGGATGTATCTGACGTGGGGGGAGTAGGTCCGGGTGGCTGGTTTCATTTGTCTCTCTTCCAGTATTTGAAGAAATCTTCCGTGGTGACATGAGCCACGGAGCACCCATGACATCAGCCTGACCTTCTGGACTGGTGGGGTCAGAGAGGGGCTGTTCCCTGACAAAATTCAGAACAAGGCAGACGTCCCTTGGACGTGGCTGTCCACAGGGTGCCAACAGCTGCCGCCATTGAGAAGGGCCGGGCCGGAGGCTGATAACAGGGTGACGCTGTGAGACAGGCATGGCTCTCACTTGGGGCTTGGGCTGGGAAATACCTGTGACAATAATAAAATCCCCTGGGGCACTGCTCCAGGGAGACGGGCAATGTCCTGCTGCACATCTAACCAATGTCCCCAAGCTTACAGATAGCGTTGACTGATGAATGGCGGGCATTGGCTAATGATGACTGCAGCCGCTCAGACTTTCCTTCAAGAAATGACTCGTGGCCCAGCAGCAAGGACTGTAGTTAGATGGCAGCATTCAGCTGATAGATGTTTTGGGGCCTTATTCCTCTCGGGGAGCCCCTGTTTCTCAGATAATAGTTTTCTTTTTCCCATTGCTTGATTAACCCAAGAGACGTTGATGAACTCCCGTCGGGGGTGTGCCATAATCAAAGAAATCCAACGTGGAGATCAAAGATGTTCTTAAAAAAATGGATCAAGGGGCGCCTGGGTGGCTCAGTCGGTTAAGCGGCCGACTTCGGCTCAGGTCATGATCTCGCGGTCCATGAGTTCAAGCCCCACGTCGGGCTCTGTGCTGACAGCTCAGAGCCTGGAGCCTGTTTTGGATTCTGTGTCTCCCTCTCTCTGACCCTCCCCTGTTCATGCTCTGTCTCTCTCTGTCTCAAAAATAAATAAACGTTAAAAAAAAAATTAAAAAAAAAAAAAAAGTGGATCAAGGGTGTAGTAAGCTGAGTACTAAGGAGACCCGATTGAGGATGTCACAACCCCTGTCCTCAATGAGCCTAATGGGTCTAATGGGCAGAGGGCTGAGAACACCTGCCTGCTCCGGGCAGTGACTCAGGGAGGAAGGACGAGAGGGGAGTCAGCTCCTCCTAAGAGTTGGGCAGGTTTCACGAGGTGCTGGCATTAGCTTTGGACTTTGAAGGGGAGAGCGTGTAGGCCAGAAGTGGGGGAATTGGCTGGCAATCACGGACCCGCGTGTGTATGAGGAGAAGCAAAGAGGAAGGGAGTTGTGTCCCGTGCTAAGCGAACAGGGAACTAACTGTTCACTTTGTCACTCTGCCTGGAGCTACCTCTCTGGCTCATTCTGCTCTCTCTCATCCTTGCTCTTTACTTCTAGCCTCAAAGGCCTTCAGTTTCTTGGCTGATCTGGAGATCACCTTTGGATCTCACCTGTGTTGATCCTTATGCCTGGAAGCTTCTCTTCCCCTCCACCTCTTAGTCTAGCTAACTGCAACTAGGTTTAAATGTCACTCGGGGATGTCTTCCTGACCCGCTAGCAGAAATTACGACCACGCATCGGACATGCCCGTTGCACTCTGCGGCTAACTCTTGTGATGTCACAACTGTTGTGACATCTATCTCTGTTTTCCCACAAGCTCTACAAGGCCCACCACTGTTTTCCCAGTGCCCAGCATGGGCCCCAGAACACAGCAGGTACTCAATTGTCATTAGTGGAATGAATGAACGACAAGGATGACATTGGCCAAGCAGGTCACTAGCAACTCTTGAAAGCTCTTGAAAGCTGAGTCAAGGAGTTTGGGTTTTATCATTCAGCCAAATGGTGAGCCTTATACCCCAAGTATGAAAACGCCATCTAGCAAACCTGCACGGGAAGCACGAACAGATATAGATGGCGTCTCACGGATCTTTTCAGCGATTCCTTGAGAACTTCTAGGACATGCCTTTTATCCCCACGAAGATAAGCATGAAGCTCAGCGACGTTGAACTAGGCGACCCGGTCACTAACTGGGCTGATGGCAGAGTCAACTCAATGTCAGGCCTAATGACTACATTCCGGCTCCTTCTTTCTTATTGTGCTAATGCTCTTAGAAGAAAGAGCATCTGGAAAACTTGAGATAATTGGGAAGCCGCAGTAGATAGTAGCTGTGGATGAAAAGACTTGTATATTCTCCCGGGGTCCCTGGCACAGGGCAGACCCAAATGACTGAGAACACAGCTGGTGGCTTCGTGGAAGAAGTCGTTACGTGGACCAGTCTTTCCTAAGCCAAATAATGAATAATAGTGCATAATTACTGAAAAGAAGGGGGCCATTTACGTCCTCGTAAATCGTTTTCAAGGGATTCCTTTTAGCGTTTCCTGTTGCTGGATTTTTTTCTGCTCATTTCTTCGGCCATTCCATTTTGCTTGAGACGCAAGGGGAAACACACGCCCAGCCCGAGCCGTCTTTTCTAGAGAAAAAGGAAGGCCGCCGTGTGCAAATGCTAGATGGGTTCCATACGCATCTTTTCCGATGTCCGGATCCCTCCAAAGGCACCAGGTGGTGTTCTCCGGGTCGGCTTTGGATTAAGAGAGATGAGTTGCCCTGACTACAGGTTTTAGGGACACAGCGAGGAAGCGGGAGTCAGGACAGAAGTTCTAAACCTGGCTCATCATTAGAATGACTTGGAGGTGGTGTTTAAAACTATAGAAGCCTCACCCTTGGAGACTTGGCTCTTACAGGGCTGGGAATTGATTTTTTTTTTAAGTTTATTTATTTATTTTGAGAGAGACAGAGAGAGTGGGTGAGAGAGCATGCATGAATCGGGGAGGGGCAAAGAGCTGGGGAGAGAGAATTCCAAGCGGGCTCTGCACCGTCAGCACAGAGCCTGGGGTGGGGCTCGAACCCACGAACCGCCAGATCATGACCAGAGCCGAAATCAGGAGCCGGACACCCCACCGACTGAGCCACCCGGGCGCCCTTCACATTCCCTCTTTGAGGTAAGTACATTCATTCTGCTTTGTGGGGAAGGCATTCAGAGATGTTAGACGATGTAAGACATCAATGCCAGGATACGAACCCAGGCTCCGACCCGAGAATCCACACTTTTCCCCCTAGACCGCCCTGCCTCGGGATCGGGGATCAAAATTGTGTCCTGAGGAAATAAGTGGAGCTAGCCAAGTACGATTTTGTCAGGAGAACCGTGCGGCCGAGGCTGTAGAATCAGTCGGATCTGGGTTCAAATCCCAGGACCACCACTTAGCGGGTTTAGAAATCACAGTGCCCTTCTGAGTTTCTGTTTCCTGAAACAGAGCAGAAACTAAAGAAAAGTGTGTCGGGACGATAATGGAGTAAACCAATAAATGGTCGAGATAAACTTAGGTAGTGGCTGGGGCTTGAGAAAAGCAGACCGCGACCACGTGTACGATGTGAGGCGATGGGCGTAGGGAGATGGGGTCAGTGCCTATGATGGGGTGGCCAGAGAAGACCTCACGAGGTGGGGTGTTGTAATAAGATTCAATAAATAGGAAACGGACAAACTTGGAAGATCTCGGGATGGGGCCGTCCAAAAAAAGAGAGAAGAGCAGAAATGGAGACCTCTACGTGGGAATATGCCCAGCGGGTTTGAGGAACAGAAAAGAAGGCCAGTGGTGGGGACAATAAGGAGCCAGTGCGGGGTCAGGGGAGATCGGTCAGAGAGGCAGACAAGCAGCACAGTCCCTTTGATGGTTCAGGAAATTCAGGACAGGGCTTCCTCCCCAATAAAATAGGAAAGCAGATGACGATGACCTTAATACATAGACTCAGGTAGTCTGAGTAAGCAGCCTGTGACCGACACTGTGTCCTTCAGGGTAACGCCGGCTGCTGGGACAAATAAGCCTCTTGTCGCCAATGTAACAGGTGTTGTGGGTGTTCTCGGTTGACCGGTTTCTCTCTGGCTCGCTGGCCCAGGTCCCTTCCATCGTGAGGCTCTGCCATCCCCTGGGTCCTCGGGGTCCCTCTGCACCTGGCACATGAAGGGGAAAGCAAGTGTATGAAGAAGGCGTGTCCTCTCATCAAACCCCTTGGTCCAGAAGTGACATGCGTGGCTTCCGCTCACAACGGGACAGCAAGAACCAGCCACGTGTTCCCACCCAGCTGCAAGGAAGTCTGGGAAATGTAGTCCATGCTGGAGCATCTCCCGGGAGGAGCCCACACGGAGGAAGGAGAGCACACGCTCTGGTCCATAGTGAGGCATTTCTGCCAGAAACACCAAAGGAAGAGAGTTTTACCTCGTCTGCCAGGGTCAGCGGCGAGGTGTGCGGGAAGGCGGCCCGCGTGAGGGCCCAGGAGACCACTCCCCACCCTGTGTGCCTTGCGGCCCTGGGTGGGAGCTTGCCATGCCCTGTGCTTTCTTTGGGTTGGAAAAAGATCCCTACAGGTCAGCAGGCCTGGGGTCTCAACCGACTCTCCTGGAATGACCTTAAGCCAGTGACCAACACTTTGGAATATCAAGAGATTTTCCTTTCCTAATCTGGGGCCCGTTCTCACTCATGGAAGCGAACCAAAGAGAGATGTTATGAAATTCACATTTGGAAGGCAGTCGTGGTGTCACAGACACACAGGGCTTAGAAGATGGCCTCAGCTTAAAGGGTTTTTTTGGTCGCCTATTTATTTTTTTGAGAGAGTGCGAGAGAGACGAGGGGCAGAGCGAGAGGGGGACAGAGCGTCTGAAGCGGGCTCTGTGCTGACAGCAGAGAGCCCGACGTGAGGCTCGAACCCATGAACCATGACATCATGACCTGAGTCAAAGTCAGACGCTTAACTGACTGAGCCACCCAGGCACCCCTAGCTGAAAGCTTCTGTAAACAGAGGAGGGACCTTAGCCGAGTTACTTACCTTCCCCGAAGAGGTTACAGATACTCCTGTAGTTTTTTGGTTGAGCGTCCACTCATGAAACGAAGAACTGCTGAGTGTCTTTCCTGGGTTCTGGAATAGCAAGTTAAAAGGCTAAAGTCCCCACGTCATGGAGGTTGCATTCTAGCACAGGAAGACAAGTCACTAAACACATGAGCAAATAAATACGTAACACTCTGGAGGGCAGTAAGTCCTGAAGAGGAAAACAAAGCAAGTGCCAGGACCCTGTGGGGTGCGATAGGGAGCGTGCTGGGCGGTCAGGGACCGTGTGAATTCTCATATGCCCTTTGAACAGAGACTCGAAGGAAGAGAGAGTGAGCTGTGTGTATGTATATCTAGAAGGACATCATTCCAGGCAAGGAGAAGAGAAAATGCCCGGCCTCTTTGGACATCTGTTTATGGGGCTGTTAAAGACAGACTGGGTAATCTTTTAGAGAATCTTTGTCCTCTATTTGTTCAAAATAATTACACTGACTTGGTGTGGAGTAAGAAACTAAATTTTGGTTGAAATGGTTGCTTTGCAGTTCCCTGAGTTAATTTCATATGAATAACCTATATGTCATCTCACAGCTCAGGTAAGTGGGGGAAGCGTGTGAAACTCTCTACCGAGAGCCATGGGCTCAGAGGTCAGTTTCTCTTCGTTTTCCATCGCAGGAAAGTGGCGGGGAGGGGAAAAGTCAGTGGGTGTGAGATGGTGTGAGCTTACAGGTGTCTGTTCTCAAGGGTCTCCATCTATCAAAAAGTCTAATTGCTGGGTTAACTCCACAGGGTTGCAGATGTGCGAATTAAGTGAAGAAATGGAAGGAAGGGCCCTTGACAAACTTCGTGCTGATCGGTATCTTTAGTTTCAGGTTAAGGAGACCTTCCCCGCAACTTGGTCTAAAACCCATTTTTGGAGGAAGGTCCATAAGGGTGAAATCCATGGTCCCCTAACATCCAGAAAAAAAGGTACCCACACCCAATTTCAGAGAAGGTCAGACCCCTTCTGAAAACCATCCTATGAGGGTCAGGTTAAAAACCCCTTTTAAACCACTTGGTTGACATGTCTTTTTCAACAGATAACACGTAGTGGGTTTTTTTTAAAGGAGGAAAGGGGGAAAATGGACACAAAAAGACCATGTTGTAGAATGGCGTATTGACCTAGGTTATTACCAAATGTTTACGAGGATTCATTTGTGTGTAGACATGTGTGGGTTAGTGCAAATCATCAGATTCTGTGCCTTTGGGTTAGTGCAAATCATCAGATTCATGATGGTGACGGGGACAGTGCATTGGTTGTGGGTGAAAACACACGCACGAGCACAGCTGTGAGTCTCGGCAGGCATATCTTTTGGTTCACATGCATCTGCCTATGTGTGTATGGGCAGGTGTGGGTAGGCTTCAATGTCCGTGTGCTTTTGTTAGATTCTGTTGGAAGTGTGGCCTTTTGGATCAATGCACCAAAAGATGAATCTCATGTAGAAGAGGGCCTGGCCCCAGGGCTGGCATCCTTCAAGGTTGTCTGAAAAACCCATTTGCAGGCAGATGCTAGCACAGTCTAGTTCAAAAAACACTGACCGTATCCAGAATCGTGTCTGCTTGTCTGCTGATTTTCTGCAAGTTTTAAAGAGAAAAGGCAAACATAATTCTCTTTTTGGTCTTCTGTTGTTTTTCCTGCCTCTGTTCCTTCTAGTGATGGAGAGCCAGAAAGGAGAAAAGAGTTTCTGCCAGGAAATACATTCCTTCTGAATTCCAGCGACTTTCAGGAGGGAGAGTGTAGAACATGGTGGTGAGAATTTGAGCCCGGGAGTTAAAATAAGTGAGTTCTAATCTCGTCTCTACCATTACCGGCTGGCACACAATGGACAAATCACTGAAGCTTCCTGAGCTACCAATCGCTCCTTACTAGGATGGGGATGATGTCTATTTTGCCAGACGTTGGCGTTGTTGAGGCTATGCTATAACATATACGGTGGCCTGCACAGAATAAACATATATTTAGTTTATTAAACAAATAACAATTTCATGTGTAGTCAATCACATGTAAAATGCTTGAAAGAATTAAATAGTGCTTCCTTTCCTGTGGTGGGCTTTCTGGATTAACTTAGAAAAAAAAGCTGGGAAAAAAAAAAAGAAAAGAAAAAAAAAAGAAAAAAAGCTGGGAAAATTCTCGTTGTGTTTTTATTTAAAGCAGATGTTTGCTCAGCTCCTACTTTATGCCAGGCACTGTGTTAGGGGCTAGAGACACAGTGGAAAACAAATATAACAATAATCCCTATGAAAGGAATTTACAGCCTACTGAGGGAGAGAGGCATTAAGCAGGCAAATGAGTAAATATATAAATAGAATTAAAATGGTGGCAAAAGCAATAATAATAATAATACAAATGAAGGCCATGAGTGACTAATAGAAGGTTCTAATTGAGCCTATGTCATCGTGGAAGGCTTCCCCGAGGAGGTGACTTTTAACCTGAGATCTGAAGGGGATTGCTTGAGTTGGTATGGAGCTAAAGCAGTCCCTAAATTCTGCCGGTTAAGATCTGCTTTCTCCCCTGTGATTCTGTGGAACAAACATGAAATTGAATTCCTATTCTGTGCTGAAAAGTAAGTAAAGGGAAGGGTGGAGGGATCTATGTAAGGAGAATATTAAGAGATAAATCTTATTTTTATATTGTAGTCTCTTTCCTTCAAACTGTTCCTAATCCCCTGACTTTTGCTTCATAAAGAGATAGAATTTTCTTTCACGTTAGAGCCTTGCCTATAGACAAAGAGCAGTTTTGCAACAAATGATTTATGTTCTGAAATCTGGAGAGATTTTACTCATAAAAATATTCCAGCCATCTATCTTGATCATCTGAATATCAGAGCCTGGCTTGGATACTTCTGAATTAACTGCAGATTAAATTATTCAAGCCAGTTGGAAAAGTCTAAGAGCGGTAGGGAGTTGGGGGGGGTGGTCACGGAAGGAGGCTCATCACCACTGTGATTATATCCTATTTAGTCCAGAGGCTTATTGCAGGATGAAAGGCAGGAGAGGTGGAAGTGAAGACTGGGTCTGGGGGGGGGGCATATTTCCCTGGTGGGTGAGTATTTAGTCATTAACACATTTATTGAGCACATACTATGTGTTAAGCAGGGAGGTTGCAGTGGCGAGCATGTTAGGTATGGGTGCTGGTCTTGCGGAATTTACGGTCTGACGGAAGAAGGAGATGATGAAACAAACAAGATATCTACCGATACATCTCCGTCCCAGCATCGCTGCAATTTAGTGGAAAGAGCACGGGTCAGACCACGTACCAGCCTTCCAGACATCATGGCTTCACTCCCTCCATCAAGTAATTCTCCCTCTCCTATACATGCATTTATTCCACCATCCACCTGCTATTCAACAAGCATTTTTCTTTTTTCGATGTTTATTTATTTGCGAGAGAGAGAGAGAGAGAGAGAGAAGGAGTGGGCGGTGGGGAAGGGCAGCGAGAGGTAGACAGAGGATCCAAGGTGAGCTCTGCGCTGACCACGGTGACCCTGATGTGGGGCTTGAACCCAGGAATTGTGAGATCATGACCTGAGCAGAAGTCGTTCACTCGACTGAGCCACCCAGGTGCCTCCCAACAAGTGTGTCTTCTGAGTTTCTATTCTGCTTTCTCTTTGGTGTAACCAGGAAATGGATGAGCCCCAGAAAATGGATGAGACGGGGCCTCCACGTTCAGAAAAGCTCAGAGCCTCATGGTAACAAATGGTCACTCTTGCAAATCATTTCAGTGCAAGGCAGAATTGTAAGTGCCTCAAAAAGAGTTTCATTCCAGAGGTCGTGAGGGCCCAGAGGGAACAGACATCTTATTTAGCTGGGTAATTGACTTTATGGAAGAAGCCAAAAATTCAACCAATATATACTGAGTGCCTTCCTCTGATCCAGTCTCTGGGCTAGATTCTGGAATTAACAAAGATGATTAGACAGTGGTGCTTCCCAATGGCAGCTTCTAGTTTGAAAGATGGGACAGACGTTTCGCCGATATTTTCGGTACAACGGGGTCATTCATCCACTTAACAAATCTCTCCCAAGGATCTACCATGGGCCAGTCTGTGTGCTACTCTATGTGGATACAAGGTGAGCAGGGTTGACCTTCTCCTCCCCTGTGGTACTTATCTTCAGGTTTACAATATGGTGGACGGATTTTGTTATTTTACTGGGCATTACTGGTTTTAGTTGCTGCCAGGTGGGGTAGGTGATGAGGGGCCCCCAGGGGACCAACTTGCCTACCAGAGTCAAAGAATTGGCTATCCAATGAACAAGGTTATAGTGGGGGTGATTCAACACAGAGCCTTCCCCCAAAATTCCAAAAGAAAAGGTGAACTAGGGGGGGCCAAGCAGAAGATGTGAGACACCGGGAAGTTGGGTAGTCAGCAAACAAATGGAAGGTCTATTGGGAAGGAGGGAAGAAGACGAACATTTACTGGGCACACACCAGGGCAGGCATTGTACTAGCTATCTTCCATGCAGAATTTCCTTCATTCTTTGCAACGGGCAATGACGAGAGAAAGTCAAGGCCCAGACCCATGTAGGACCTGGGATCCAGACATAGTATCAGAAGTGGTCTGAGCTAACCGTCTAGGAAATCAGGCACACGGGGCTGGAGGAAAAGAGAGGATGGGGCTTTGAGAAGGAGTATGGGGTAAAGGGATGAGAAAAGTGTTGAGGTTTCAACACTGAAAATGAGTGAGAAGTCAGGCAGATCGCTGGCTGTCCTTCCTCACGTTGGAATGAACTCTCGAGCTGTCTGCTGGTGAGGGTCAGTGGTGGCCTGTGCAGACGGACAAGGGGCAAGATGGGCAAGGCCTGGCATAAAGGAGCAGAGCCGGACTGTTTCTGATATATTTCACCCACCAGGACCTCTGACCTCCTCTGAACGTCCCCCATGTCCAGATTAGATAAGGTAACAGAGATAGGGAATCTTACAGTTCCTGGGGGTTTTATTCATAGAAAATGCATTAGAAAGTGTTCAATTGCAAGTAACTAAACTCAACTCAACTCAACACCAACTAAGATATTCCAGATAACTTATTTTTAACTATAATTCACATACCCTACGATTCACCCACTTGAATTTTTTTAAAGTTTATTTATTTTGAGAGACAGAACAGAGGAGGGGCAGAGAGACAGAGAGAGACAGACAGAGAGAGAAAGAGGGAGAGAGAGAATCCCAGGCAGTCTCCATGCTGTCAGCACAGAGCCTGGTGCTGGGCTTGAACTCACGAACCGTGAGATCATGACCTGAGCCGAAATCAAGAGTCGGAGACTTAACTGACTGAGCCACCCAGGTGCCCCAACAATTCACCCATTTAAAGTGTATATACAATTCAGTGGTTCTCCATAGTCAATGTTGGATCATTTTCATCGCCTCATAAAGAAATCCCATATTTTATAGCTATCATCCCCCCTCAACCTGCATCCCTCCTAGCCCCGTAAGCAACCACTAACTAGTCTTTCTGTCTCTAAAGATTCCGTGCTTTGGACACTTCCTATGAGTGGAATCATATAATGATAGAATAATATAATGTGTGCTCTTTCATCACTACCTTCTTTGACTTCGCAAATTATTTTTGAGGTTTATTCATGTTGTAACATACATCATTACTTCATTTCTTTCATGGCTGAATAATATTCCATTTTACGGATATACCACATTTTGTTTCATCAACTGATGGACACTTGGGTTGTTTCCACCTCCCGGATATTATGAAAAATGCTGCTGGAAGCATTTACGTACAGGTGTTTGGCAGACAGATGTTTTCCCTTCTCTGGGGTCTCTACCGAAGAGAGTGGAATTGTAGGTCATTTGGTAATTCTGTGTTTCGGCATCTGACGAAATGTCAGGCTCTTTTCCAAAGTGTCTGCACCACTTTACATTCCTGTCGGCATTGTATGAGGATTCGGACTCCTCTCTGTTTTCACCAACCTTTGTTAGTATGTGGCTTTTTAATTTAGCCATCCTAGCACGTATGAAGTGATTTCCCATTGTTTTGATTTGCATCTCCCTGGTAACTAATGACATTGAGCATCACTTCGTGTGCTTATTAGTTAATTGTACATCTTCCTTGGAGAAATGCCTATTCGGATTCTTTGCCCATTGTTTTAAAAAGTTTGTCTATTTGGGTGGGGGGCAGAGAGTGAGGGGGAGAGAGAGGATCCCAAGCATGCTCTGCCCTGACAGTGCAGATCTCACAAACTGTGAGATCGTGACCTGTTTTTCATTGCTTATCATCCTCTCTGTTATTGAAGACTATTTTTGTCTGAATATTCTCAAGGTATTGTGGATTTCAGGTGAGGCTAGATCCAGTGGCTCCACGATATAATCAGAGACCTTTTTTCTTTATGTATCTTATTTCCGCCTTCCATTATATTGGTTTCCTTCTAAGCTTGGCTCCTTTAGTGGTTGAGAAATGGCTGTGGTTGGGTCAAAACTTCCTTTGTCCTACCCAGTGGCAGAGAAAGGGGGTTCCCTTCCCCGATATAAAAATCTTGGACTTATTTTTGATTAGCTTGATTTAGGTCATGTGACCACCTCTGAATTAATCACAGTGGTGATTAATGGTACAGATTAGACTGGACCATTTGAGAGGCATTTGAAGAGGTGGGATTGGGCGTGGTTCCCACCTCTCCCTCAAACGCACAACTAGGAGGGTTAGGATAGATGTCGGAAGGGCAACCAACATAACCCACTGTAGCGCTTTAGTAATTACAAGTTTTGGTAGCTATTTGATTAATGCCTCCCTAGTAGAGGATCAAGGCAAGGGCCATACTTCTCTTGCTTATTTGCATTTAGAACACCACCCTCATCATGTTAATGGACAGATGTGGGGCAGGTACTGTGTTACGTGTTCCTTGTGTATTAAAACACTAAACAGTTGATATTAGTATTATCGTCCCCGTTTGACACGTGAAACATCCAGTAAGTGGTGGAGCTGGGATGTGAACCCAGACAGGCTGAAGACTGGGTACTCTTGACCTCCTTCCCCATGGATGACAAATAATTTTCACCTTTGCAGGTTTCGGGGCAACATGTGGCACAAAAGAGGCGTAGGCACTCAAGAAGTATCGGTTTGAATTGGGATTGAATTAAATTCTAATATTTTAAAATAAAGGCATGGATTCCTCTTGTCATGGCAGGAAGACTAGTAGAGGTCAGAGACCAGAGTGAAGAACCAGGTGGCTGGACAAGTTCACCAGCAGCCCCTGCCACCACACGGATGCTCCCGCCCCAGCTTAGAGATGCAGGTCTGGGTCAGAATGTCTGAGGTCCCATGCGTCAGTCAGACACATCTTTTGACCTTCAGTGAGCTCTCCTCTCGGGAGGTCAGACCGGCTTCCCAACGTTCATGAGTGAGTGCAGAAGTCCAGAAATCGAGTTTGAAATGAGGCTTTAAATGCCTTCTGCAATAAATAATTGAAAAATCCTGTACGTTCCCCCCCCCCCCCCCCCCATCCATCGAATCAAAAAAAGAAATAATGTGAGATCAAAACCCCCAGAAGAATATGAAGAAAAATATTCAGAAAAGATACGGGTGCTCGGCATAGAAAACATCTTCTTTTCCCAGGCATCAAAAGAAGCTCCCAGTTTATCAGACATTTTCATGTGGGCTGCAGCATGTTGGGATGAGAATAAAAGCAGAGCAGTGAATTCTAGGTCATTAGACTGGAAAGTCCGCTGAAATAAAGCGAAGTCCTGCCTTTCCCTTGAGACAGACATGTTTGCAAAAGATTTACTCAATGTATGACTATTTCCTAATTTGCTTTCCCCGCATTTGGGATTGAAAGATTCCTTATAGACTGATGTGTGGATTGTCACAGAGCTGGCAGGGCCACGGCTGAAATTCTATTAGATCTTTGGCCCTCTGTGCTTTCAAGAACAGAAGATGGAGGGAAAAGGCACACACGGGCTAAAGTCTTCTATCACGTTTGTAGCTGGGTGGCTTCAGTCAACTTGTTTTACCTTCGTTTTGCTTATTTGTGACATTGGGAAAATACCCACGGTGTAAGACTGTGGTGAGGTTTAAGTAAGACAATATACATCAAGGACCCAGGTGGAGAATTTGAGATGGCCCGGTAACTAAATAGATTATAAAATAGAATTATACATGCTAGCATATGGAGAAGATGTAGCTTATACCAGTAGAAAATGGGTTTCCTAAGCCTAAACCCTGGAACGAGGTAGACTTTCCACCCAGCCATCTGCAACACTGGCCCACACAACACCTCCTCGCGTGGGGCAGGTCTAGCGTAATGTTTCTGCATGGCCAAGAGCGTTTCTGAGCGAATGGTTTGTGCAAGCAGGCTGGTTCCTCAGAGGGAAGGGAGAAGAAGGAACAGTGGCAAATCAAAACCCCGAGATCAAATCAAAACAATGAGACGCCACTAGGTTGGCCATAATAAGGAAAGACGGTAACAGGTGTTGAAGAGGGACGTCGAGAAATGGAAGCGTCACTTATTGACGACGGGAATGAAAAATGGCGCGGCCACTTTGGAAAGCAATTTGGCAGTTTCTCAAATTTTTAAATCTAGAATTAACATGTGGCATAGCCATTCTACTCCTAGGTATATATCCGAGGGGAATAGAGTTATTTACAATTTATAAGTTAAGCACATTTTTTTTTGAGTTGATTTCTTTATTTGGAGAGAGAGAAGGAGAGGGGGAGAGAGAGAATCCCAAGCAGGCTCCATGCTGTCAGTGCAGAGCCTGATGCAGGGCTTGACCCCACGTCATTATAACCGGAGCTGAAATCGAGGGTCGGACACTTAACTGACTGAGCCACACAGGTGCCCCAAGTTAAGCATATTTTGATAAAGAGAACACGAGGTGTGATAAAGTTATGGCTGCATTGATTCAAAACTCTTAAGGGGTTGACAATAAATTTCATATATTAAAAAAAAAAAAGGGAGAAGAAAAAAAAAAAAAAAAACAACTCTAAGGGGAGCCATCCGCGCTGTGGTCTATGTAAATGGCACTCCTGGGACCGGGGTATCGTGACGGTCCTCCATGGGAAAAGAGCCCTACTCTCCTTGCAATCCTGGGAAAGTCATTCACTGTAAAATGGGGGAAGGCTCGGTGGTTTCTAAGGGATCTGGGATTCTCTCTGCATATCTCTGTCCTGCGTTTGTCTCTTGCTTGATATACACGGGGCTGTCTGTTGATGCCTTGATGTTTTAATTTGGGAGCTCCCAGAGCAGCAGGATGGAAATATCAAGGGGGATATAGATGCCATCCGGTTCCTTTGAGTCTCACTTAACATGGGCTTCCCCCTTCTAGGAGCTGCTTCCAGCCTCGGATCCATTTGATTCCCATGGGGGGGCATTTCTGTGGAAGCAGAGGCCAGCTGCAGGCCTTACGGATGCTGATTGCTGACGTCCCAGGCAACCGCAGAGACAGAAGACAATCGCTTAGAAACTGGAAACAGTGTCCAAGTGCTTTCACACCCTCTGATACTACTTTTGGTTACTTGTGGCATTGGCAGATGTGCTGATGACCTGGGGTGGGGTTATCAGACCGGATCGCACAACCCTTCCACGGCTCTCAACAAAAGAAGGAGGAAGAGGGAAGCCCTAACAGTCCCGACTGACAGATATCAGCTGTGTGTGGCTGGGGCTATATTATGCACTCTCTACACGTTTTGTCTTCATCATAAGCCCACGAGGTAGGGTAGGTACTGTTATAACCGTTACCTATGCCGGCAGCCTCCTGGTGGTGAAAATACTTGTTGGTTTACTCTTGTTGGTAGTGGAGGATTGGAACCCCCAGTCTAGGTGGTTTTACTCCAGTGTCCATGTACTGAACTACCAAAAAAAAAATATATATATATATGTATATATATATATATACATATATATATTTATCATAAATCAGGTCACCAATTCAGTTCAACTCTGCAAGTGTTTATTGAGCACATAGTATGCTAAAGGAAAGCATGAAGGAAACCAGCAGTTTGGGGCCCTTCTATAAACCGGCACTGTTGTAGGGATTCTATTATTTTAATTATTTTTTTGAGCTTTATTGAGGTATAATTGACAAATAAAAATAGTATATGTTAAGAGTATACAACTTGATGTTTTAATATTTGTATACATTGTGACCAAGCTTGTCAACATGCATCACCTCCCGTAGTTAGTATTTTATTTTATTCTATTTTATTTTATTCTATTTTATTTTATTTATTTTATTTATTTTATGTTATTCTATTCTATTCTATTCTGTTCTGTTCTATTCTATTTTATTTTATTTTATTTTATTTTATTTTATTATTTTCTTGTGGTGAGAACCCGTAGCATCTACCCTCTAGGCAAATTTCATGTATATAATATGGTATTACTAATTACAGTCACTGTGCTGTACATTAGACCTTCCAGGACTTATTCATCCTGCATAAGTGGAAATCGGTATGCCTTGACCAACTTCTCCCTATTTCTTTCTCCCCCTAGCCCCTGGTAACCATGATTCTCTGGGTCTGACTATTTTAGATTTCACATATAAGTAAGATCGTGCGGTATTTGTCCTTCTGTATCTGGCTTATTTCACTTAGCATGATGTCCTCCAGGTTCATCCATGTTGTTGTGAATGGATGGACTGCCTTCTTTTCTAAGGCTGAATAATATATAATATATAATATATAATATATAATATATAATATATAATATATATAACATATAACATATTATATATAACATATAACGTATTATATATAACATATAATATATGTTTGGATGACATATATCCAAATTATATTATATAGATTATACTTTATTTATTATATTATAAAAATATATTATTTATATATAAAATATTATAATATTCATATATAATATTATATATAAAGTATTACATTATTTATTATATTTTATTATATATTTATTATATATTATATTATATAGATTATATTGATTATATTATATATTATATATATCTCACGTTTTCTTTATGTATTCATCCACTGACAGACATTTAGGTTGTTTCCATGTCTTGGCTGTCATGAACAATGCTGCAATGAACCTAAGAGCACAGATATCTCCTCGAGATACTGATTTCATTTCCTTTGGAAATACACCCAGAAGTGGGATTTCTGGATCATATGGTGGTTCTATTTTTAATTTTTTGAGTAAGCTTCATACTGTTTTCCACAATGGCTGTGCCAATTTACATTCCCACCCGCAGTGCACAAGGATTCCCTTTTCTCCACACCCTCGCCAACATTTGTCATCTTTTGTCTTTGTAATAATAGCCACCATTCTAACAGGTGCGAGGAACAAGCTCATTTGATTTTGGCTTGAATTTTCCTGATGATGAGGGAGGTCAAGAGCATCTCCTCATGTTGACCATTTGTATGTCTTCTTTTGAGAAATGTGTGAACACGTACTTTGTCCATTTTTAGATCAGGTTAATTTTTTTTTTTTTTTTTTTTTTGCTATTGAATTGTATGAGTTTGTTATATATGTTGGCTATTAACACCTTATCAGCCTTATGGTTTGCAAATATTTTCTCCCATTTTGTAGGTTGCCTTTCTACTTAGCTGGTTATTCCCTCCACTGTGGGAGAGCTTTGTAGCTTGATCTCATTCCACTTGTCCATGTTGGTTTTTGTCACCTATGCTTTTGGTGTCATATCCAAAAAATCATTGCCTGGACCAATCACAAGGAGCTTTTCCTTTATGTTTTATTCTAGTAGTTTTATGTTTTTAGGTCTTATGCTTAAGCCTCTAATCCATTTGGAGTTTATTTTTGTATATGGTATGAGATGACAATCCAATTTCATTCTTCCAATGTGAATATCCAGTTCCTACAGACCCGCTTATTGAAGATATTATCTTTTACCCATTGTTTGCTCTTGGCACCCTTGACAAAGATCAGTTGGCCATGAACGTGTGGCTTTATTTCTGGACTCTCTACTCTCTTCCGTTGGTCTATATGTCTGTTTTCACACCCATACGATGCTGTTTTGATTACTGTTGCTTTGTAATACATCTTGAAATCAGGAAATGTGATACCTCCATGTTTTTTCTTTTTTCTCAAGATTGCTTTGTCTATGGGGATCTTATATGGTTCCACGTACATTTTAGGATGATATTTTCTATTTCTTTAAATAATGCACTTGGGATTTTGATAGGGATTACCTTAACTGTATAGATCACTTTGGGTAGCACGGACATTTTAGCAATGTTAATTCTTCCAGTCCATGAACATGGACGTCTTTCCATTTATCTGTGTATTCTTCAATATTTGAGGTCCACGTCTTTTGCCGTTTTGGTTAAGTTTATTCTTAACCGTTTTATTCTTTTTGTTACTGCTGTAAGTGGAATTGTTTTCTTAATTCCCTTTTCAGATAGTTTGTTATTTGCATATAGAAACACCATTGTATGTTGTATGTTGATTTTGTATCCTACACGTTTACCACATTTGTTCACCTGTTTTAACCTTTTTTTTTTTTTTTGGTTGAGTCTTTAGGGTTTTTTGCATATACGATCATGTCATCTGCAAACATTTTAGGTGCACTATTTCATTGGGTCTTCTCTTCTAAGGTTGGGTGGTGAGAATCACGATGTCTGTCATACAGAGGAGAAAACAGAGATCCTAGAAGGGAAGCCACTTTCTCAAAGTCATATCTGTGATTCATGGCAGAACGAGGGTGACTCAAGACTCCTGAACTTGAACCCCGTGTTCTTCCTACTCCCTCTGACATCATTCATAACTTGCTCACATGTATAAATACATATGTGCAAATATACATGTTATCAATATAATGAATATACACCCACATTTACACATCATAGTTCTCCCCGCATCGGGGGGCAATGGGAAGGACCAAACTGTATGCAAACGGATGTAAAAAGGTTTGTAAGCCTGTTATTATTTATTGTTATTGCTTCCGTGGTTATGACTACAGTTACAAAACACAGGTGCTTGTCTGTGAAGGATACTCCCTGACCCACAGCATGAGGGGGCTCTGGAGAAAAGACAGACGTTTGCCTTCCCCACCCCTTTCCTGCTGACATCACAGCTCCGTTTTGGCACAAATAAAAGGAAAAGACTGATTAAGTGGCGTGATGTTGACTTCAACTCCATTAAAGTCTCAGAGGGATGGTGTCACGGGAAGGGGGGTCGGCTTATGGGAAGCAGGCAGGGAAATGAGAGTTGCAGGTGGCTGGCTTGTAGGCCTTTTGAGGCATGGTAATTTTTCTTTACGCCCTTAGAACTCCCAAGTATAGTAAATCCCCAAAACTGCTTGAAGGCAAGGGTATCTGTACAGATTTTGAAGCTACTGAGGGGCTTTTCGAGTTACCGATGGGGAAGACATTGGAAGGTGGAGGTGGAAGGTGTTTTATTGGCTGGTACAAATGCATCAGAGCCAAGATAGTAGATTTCACGCGTGGCTTCCTGGGGAGGCTCTCTGCGTTCAAATCCTGGCTTGTCTATTGTGACCTGTGTGAATTTAGGTGAGCTAATTACCATCTTTCACCTCCATTCACCTCCATTTCCTATTCTTTGTATTTATTTTTAGTTTTTATTTGAGAGAGAGAGAGAGAGAGAGAGAGAGAGAGAGAGAGAGAATGTTAAGCAGGTTCCACGCTCAGCACAGAGCCCAACATGGGGCTCAATCCCACCACCCTGGGATCGTGACCTGAGCCAAAATCAGAGACATTTAACCAACTGAACCACCCTGGTGCTCCTCTGTTTCTTATTTAAAAAAAATTTTTTTTTACATTTATTTATTTTTGAGAGACAGAGAGAGACAGAGCACAAGTGGGGGAGAGGCAGAGAGCGAGGGAGACACAGAATCCAAAGCAGGCTCTGGGCTCTGAGCTGTCAGCACAGAGCCCGACCCGGGGCTCGAACTCGCAAACCACGAGACCATGACCTGAGCTGAAGTCAGATGCCCAACCGACTGAACCACCCAGGCTCCCCTCTCTTTCTTATTTTTTAAAAAAGATTATGCTAGAGCCTAACCCATAGAGGCCTAGAACTTACTGTGTTACTCAGCCCTCCTTCTGTCAAGGCTCCCGACTAGAGGAGGTATAAGTTTGGGGAAATAAGAGACTAGAGCTTAAGATAAGACTTTACCATGAACTAAATGAGAGCCTGCTTTCCCAAGCAAAGGCTTTCTGATCAAAGTTAGATTTGAGCACATGGCGAAGGCTGGAGGCCCACCCAAACCTTCCTATTCTCCCACTCTACCCGTGTCAGATTTGGCTCTGGGGCCAGCATGCTGAGGAGACAGACAGACAGAGATGCCCGAACTTGAGAGCCACCCTGCCTCATAGAGTTCTCTGGAGGGCGTAGAAGCTGGATCTGCCACTGGTCTGCCCCAAGGGAAAGTCTTGCCTGGGTGGGAGGCAGGATGTGCAAGCGACCAGTGCAACAGGAGGCCTGTCTTGGAGAGTCAGTAGTAAAATGTGGCCTAAGCAGTGCCTTGGGCTCTGACTCGTCTTAGAGCTTCTCTTCCTACTCTGCGGTGGCTGGAAAGGGGACAGTCAGAGGGGGCTCTGACCTGGGAAGGGAGGTGATCCCTTGTCTCCACACTCAATATTTTTTTCTCCGACGGGGATCCTTTAGGCCGATACCTTGCATCTTCATTTCCCCTTTGAAGTGGTTCTTGTGCCTGGATTTCATCTTCCTTTCTAGAATTTGATCAAATCTAAGAACTGGATGGGCTCCACCTCGAGCCTGTACATCAGGCTTGGTCCAAAGTCACGGTGTCCTAACTCGTCTCCTGCTGTCCAGCCTCTCCATTTCCCCCATTCACAGTTCTTATAGTCACCCGTGGCTTCTCTAGAACAGACTCCCCAGCTCAAGAACATTCCTGGCTGCAGACTAAAGGTCAAATTTCTTAGCATGAGGCGCTAGACCACCACACCCTGACTTCATCTATCCTTTCCGTTCATGGCACGGTCAACTCGAGCCATTCCCCTCGTGTCCCAACACCCTTATGGTATCGAGTACAAGTTTGTTTATGTCAGAAAACTGCAAACCCTTTCAGATGGGGACTGTAGATTATTGACCTTTATAGCTCCTACAATACCCAGTGACGTGCTTGGCACATAGTAGGTGCTTAGTGTGTTGGAGTAGACCTCTGGAGCCAGACTTTTGGCTTCTGATATGGTCTCTTTACCACGAACTATGTGGCTTTGGAGAAATCATTGGATATCTCTGTACCTGAGTGCCCTCTTCTTAAAAATGGGGGTGAGAATAATACCTACCCCCTAGGGATAATTTGAATATTGCGTTGATTAGTAATCATAAATTCCTTTGACACATGCAGGGAATAAATGAGTGTACAATCCCAGTTAGCTATGACTACTGTCACCGTTGCTCCCAAATCTCTCAAAGTGTCCGTTTACAGGAATTAGCACAAATTGTAATCATCATGGCCCATCACTTTTATTTGGGTCTTTATAGCTTTCATCACATTTCCCATAAACAATTTTACATGATTCTCACAACTGATTCTGTGAAACCCTTCGCTTCAGATGAGGAGACTGAGGTAGAGAGGGGGGTCAGTGTCCTCCCCAGTGACACAGAAAAAGACTCAAAATTAAATCTTTGGATATCCGGTTCATTACTCCTTCCATTGCACCGTGGCCATCCCATGAATTCCAGAAGAAACCGAGCATAGGTCCTGCACTAAATGGATTTCACTTGAAGAGAAGAATTGTGAATTTTAATTTTCTTTTTCTTCCAAAGGCTTTATTTTTAAACACGAGACTCTGTGCTTTCTTAAGTGTTAAGACCATGTTTCGTGGTGTCTGATCCTCCCAATCTCATACAGTATCTGGGATAAGACACACTCGAAACGTTGTTGGGAGAAAGAAAAAAAGAAGACAATGAGGGAAAAATATTTTAGGGTATGTGAAATATACACACGCCTCCCATTTTCTGATACCCATAATATCACGTAAGTTAGCTATTCATTACTAGAAACGAGGGTCCTTTTCATTTTTGCTTTAGTGGACAAATAGACACTCACAACTGTCTTACCCAATTCCCTTCCAGAAAATGCAGAGCAAGTGGAATAAGGATCCCCTGTAAGAGCTCTCCTACAATTTCTCCGACATGACGAAAACATCCGTAGTACGGCTCAATGTGAAAGAAACATTAATTATATTTAGAACCCTTGAGTATGTTTCTTAGGAGTTGCTTGAGATGGAATTAGCAAGCTCTTTCATTTTAATAAAAATCCTAAACTTATAGAAGAG
This sequence comes from Panthera uncia, assembly GCF_023721935.1. Taxonomy (NCBI): domain Eukaryota; kingdom Metazoa; phylum Chordata; class Mammalia; order Carnivora; family Felidae; genus Panthera; species Panthera uncia. Next base: position 77,089,890 of record NC_064807.1, on the reverse strand, counting down.
ATTCATTCAGCTGCCTTTCTCTGCCTTGCAAAGGCATCTTAGCCAAAGTGTTGGGAAGGAGAATGTCTAAAAGATGCTTCATTAGAATAAATGCTCCCCAAGAGCGGACGTCGCCTGTCTGGGCCTACGCGTTCCCGGTGCCTGGAGGGTGCCTGGCTGGTTGGTAGAGTGCAATGATTACGTGTTGGATGAATGAGATCGTCTTTGGCTTATTTAAGCTCGGTTCAAGTTAGAGACACTGGCATTTGTGTGATTACAATTCTCCTTTAAAAAAATAAGCTGACCCCACTACTCCTAATGATTCCGTGAAGTCAGGCAGATCTGGCTGGATGTTTATGATCAATCATACCGATCAGCAAATGGATAGGCTTCCAGATACAGACCATAATACCCGACTTGTATATGCCACAAATCCAAATGTATTCAAACTGTTCACATCACCACCGTGCGCAGTTTACCAGAAGATCTGACTGCCTCCTTCCATGTGATGCTTCCAGCTGCTTTCACGAATCACACTAGCTCATTCTCTTTGAGGTCCAGAACAAGGACGGGCATTGTCTTTAATTCTAATTGAGGGCTTCAATTCTGGGACATCTCAAATATTGCAGGTGACACGTGCTGTCTCTTCCAAGGCCACATTTCGAAGGGTTTTCTAACAAGGAAGCAGCAAGATTTGAATATGGTGACATTAGACCTTGTCAGACAAAAACATCAATATTGGTGCATAATTAATGCTTAGAGCTTATCTGACATGGACAGAGCAGGCCCAGAGTGCTTTCAAAAATCAATTTGCTACCTGAATTACAAACATTGTAGATACAACCTGACAGGCTGATGCTATTAGAACATGGGGGCATCTAGAGAAACATTTGAGCTAATCAAAGATCTATTTTCCCTTTCACTCCTGATATACAAAGAGACTGAACAGGATTGAGAAAAGGGAAGTAACATTCATGCAGGATCCGTAACAATCGGATGAAATGACGGTTGTGATACTAACACTAAAGATAGGAAAAGAGGCTCAAAGAGATTAAAGAATGTGACCAAGATCACACTGCTAGTAGGTGACACATAGCACTTGAATGCACATATGACCCCAAACTGCATGTTCTATGCATCCTTTCCCAACACCACACGTGCCCGTGTTTTTACCTTCTCCATCCTCTGGGCGTGGTTCTTTCAAAGCTGTGTTCCCGTGGCGGGGGAGGGGGTGGGTGGTGGCGACGGGCACCGGACGTCACATGCAGAAGAGCAGCTGTGACTACCTAAAGGCCCACGTCACCCTAAAAGCTTCCTTTACAAGCTGTAATTAAATTACTGTGTCGTACACCTGAAACTAATAGAACTGATAGAACACTGTATGGTAACTAACTGGAATTGGAAGTGGAAACTCAGAAGAAAACTGTAATTAAAAATAATCTCACTGATTGACACGCCAAAATCGCTACTAAAGAGTTAGCTTATTTTGTATAGACACATATATAGTCTATGTACGTAGACTTTGAAATACATGGAATGAGCTTACTCCCACAGTTTTTGTGTGTGTGCGTGCAATTATATATATATTATACATGATGCATCATATACGATATATGGTATATCATATATGATATATCACATATCACATATTATATACGATATATCATATATATCGTATATAATATGTGATATATTATATGTTATATATGATGTTTCATATATTATATGAGATATATTATATGTGATATATGATGTATCATATGTGATATATGATATATATGTGATATATCATATATCATATGTGATATATCGTATATCATATGCGATATATGGCATATCATATGTGATATGTGATATATCATGTGTTATATATCATATGTTATATATTATATATGATATATCATATATTATAATTATATATTTTTTTATATTTATATTTATATGGATACATTTATATTTTACCTAAATATATACAGTAAAACCTTGGATTGCAAGTAACTTGTTCTGTGAGTGTTCCACAAGACACGCAAACATTTCTACTAAATTTTAACTTGATAAATGAGCGATGCCTTGCGATACGAGTAATACATGACGCTGAGTGCCACATGATCACAACTGAGCGAATGGTTCTTGAAATTCGCTTTGATATACAAGTGCTTTGATTACAAGCATGTTTCCGTAATGAATTATGCTTGCAAACCAAGATTTTACTGTATATTTTTACATATATGCCTTTATGTATATACCTATGTGTGTGTGTGTGTATATATATATATATATATATATATATATAGTTTTTTTCCATATATATGTACGTATATACATAATATAATATAATATAACATAACATAATATAATATAACATATATTATATATGTATATATACTGGTTTTTTTCCATATATACCTTTGAAATGGGAATGTGTCATTAATTAGAAGCTGTAAGCCTGTAGCGGGTTTTGTTTCAATCCCAGGGCAGTGATTTTCCACTCCTGTAAAACTCTGTAAGCGAGTACCACCACTTACCCGTGTGAAAGAAGGTTCTTCTTAATACTGCACAACCCGAACAAAATACCAAAACGTATTAGATGCTCGAGCTGTCTTAAGATCGTAACTCTTACCCATAACTCCTGAGGCACTGTCTTACCAGAGTAGCCTCATCGTTTTCAACGGTGGCTTTTAAAGTGAGTGCTGTGCAACAGGAACTTAGGGAGGAAATGCATGTGGTTACCACCTGCTTTCATCTGGTCTCCATTCTAGGGTTCCATGTAAAATTTCATGTTTAAAAACGGGCTCTGCTGTTAAGGAAAGTACGCAATGGCCAAGATAAAGGAACTGGGCCGTATCCACAAGCTCTGTTTCCTCTGGTCTCAATGTTTCAGTCCTTTCTGTGTCTGAGAATGAGCGCGGTGTTAGCCATAGCGCCGCACGGGCCTGGAGCGGACTTGGTGCCTAAAACCGACTCCTCTTTCAAGGCCTAGCTGGAAAAACAACCTTCTGGTGAGTCTCTTCCCTAGACTATAGGCTGCCCGCCATGTGGACATGGCGTCAGGAGAGGGCTTGCAGCAAGGGGCCCGTGGCCAGGATGCAGAAAGCTGTGTGTGGGTCACACGATGCACTGTTACCCGAGAAGGCACCAACGACATCCGCCTTGGGATCTGCAGGCAGCCCCAGACCTCTTGCCCAGCCTGTTCCTCAAGCCTCTCCTACTTACGCCTCACGTCGCTTCCTCCACCGGTGGGCTCCCCACAGCACCCTTCCTGGCAGTCTTCCAGTCCAGCGTGTTCTCGGCCGCCATGCTGCCACCCTCCCTCCCATCACCCACCGCGGGAACTTCCCTCCAAGTCACAGAGCACCGGCACTTCGACCCCTCTGGTGGAGCCACCGTCATGCGTTGATTATACTGACGGTGCGGCTAGTGGCCTCTTTGACTCCATGTCCTTGCACCCTGTGACCGTCATTTCCGCTCGCTTGACTCTCGGCCGGTTTGGGGAGCTGCTTCTGCCCATAAAAGGCCGCAGAGGTGCCAGTGGGTTGATTCTGAGCTTAGGCCTCAGGAAGCCTTATCCCCTTCCGCTCCGTCTCTCGCACTGCCGGCTTCCTTGCGCCGACCCTCTGGCCTTGACTTAAGAACACGGTGGAAGGACGCGAGAACGCGTACAGGCTGGAACGGGTGGAGGGCAGACGCACTCCGTCGGACCGCCAAGACCAAAAGAACTGCCCAACCGGGTTCAGCATAAACTGACGATTCTCGGGGTTGGGAGCGGACAACCGGTTGTTTTGAACCACTGACTTCCGGGGTGGCCCGTGATGGGCCAGGGGTAGCTGCTAGAGCAATCCTCTTCCATGCCACGCGGCCCCATTTCTTCCCTCGGCCTCGACTGAGCCCTGCCTGGTGCTCGCAGGTGCAGCCCTCCACCTGTGTTTCTTTCACAGGATTTCACCCTTTTTGAGGACCTTACCATAAATCGCCTTTGCTCATATGTATCTTGCCTATTTTTGCTAGATAATGGACACCCTGAGGATCAGATCTGTGCCTAGGTCACCCTCCAGCTTGCTCAGCTCCAACCGCGCGGCTCTGCGGACGGTCCCCGGAGTCGCCCCGTTACATCTGGCCTCTGGCTTCGGGCGTTTCCTGCCTATATTCAAGGAAACCCTCGCCCCCAGCATTTCCTGGTTTTCTCCCGGCCAGCAGCTTGGAACTTTGCATGGTCCCCAGTTTCAGTTTATTGTTATTTATGTATTTATTTTTAAAATACTTCTGTTTCATTTTGGGGAAAGCACAAGCGGGGGAGGGGCAGGGAAAGGGGGGACAGAGGATCCAAAGCGGGCTGTGCGCTGACGGCAGTGAGCCTGATGGGGGCCTCGAACTCACCAACTGTGAGATCGAGACCTGAGCCGAAGTCGGATGCTCAACCGACTGAACCACCCAGGCGTGTCCGAGTTTCAGGTTAAACGCTATTTCCTCGTAGAGGCCTCCCCAGCCTCCTTATGCTAAATCATGTCACCTCGGTGTCCTCTGTCGCAATGCTGTTTCCCTTGCAGGGTCTTACCATGCACAACTACGTTCTGGATTTATTAGTGTTCTTGTTACTTATCAAGTTCCTTTGCTAGAATATAAAGTCAATGAGTAAAGGGACCACGTCTGTCTTGGTTTCTTCACTGGGTCTCAAGCGCTTAGCTCAGTGATTGAAATTGAGGAGACCTATTAGTCATATTGATATTCGTATGAATGAACGAATGGTGACTAACGTCCTTCTATATCCCCTCCAAGGATCTTGCATGCTGTAAATGTTCAGTGTATATGTTCCTCGATGGGTTGATTGAATGACTTCATTCCACCATTTAAAGCCTTAAGAGGTCAATTTAACCTACATTTATGCCTTTTTTCCTGGTTGAGAGAGGCCTGGGGAGGTTAATTACTTGCCCTGAGTCACAGAGCAAGGTGGGAAGCACTGTGATAAGCATCCAGATTTTTCGGAGTTCCTACCTGGGCCTGTCTGAACCACGGCTCAGAGCTTTGGCAAAGCAAGCTCCGTGGAAGGCTTGTTCATGAGAAAAAAAAAAAAAAATGTAGACGATGAGAATTACCCAAATCCCGATTATCATGCAATGGAAAAGATGGTTGTCAATTCTCAAGCACACACGACAAAGGAAGCTAACCCAATTGCACACATATAGCTCCTCGGGGATTCCTTTCCTAGCAACTAGATGAGAATGATTTTGTAGTTAGCTAAGTGATTTTATGTGAGCGAGTATCAGAACCTGACCTTCAGGCCACACAACTGCTATGGTCATATCGGTCCAGAGAAATTGGCATATTCAAAGCGGTTGACCAGTTGTCCCTCCCGCCCTGCTTACCAAAACTCTTAAAGCCTTGAGTTACCATCAAGTCTAAATCCATGGATCATTAGTGGTGAAGTCTGGTGATTCTTGGAGTGCTAGCGGCTGGCTGAGAACTAAAGCAACCAGTTGTAGGGGCAGGCCAACCCAGCCGAAGATTCTAAGGCAGACGAGCGGGGTGGCGTAGAAGTTCATTGGACGGGGACATCACTCATGGGCTCTGTCAGAAAGAGCACCGGGCAGGGCTTTGACAACAGTTTAATCAGGTCGGCGCTCACCTCACCCTTCAGGTTTAATTTTGTCCCTGGAAGTCGGATGCTCAAGCAAACCAGGCGAAGTGTTTGCTCACTTTGAACGGGGTGATTCAAGGACAGGCAAGAAGACGGAGCGAATTCAGAAGGTTCCATTTGGAGGGGTTCTTAGCCGTCACGTAGTCGGGGGAAAAAAAAAGAGTCTGGACCACAATAAAGGAGATAAATAAAAATAAAGCCATGCTGATGTGAGGGAGCCAGAGACGGGCCCAGACAGTGTCTCCCACTCTGTGGATGGAGTGCCGGGCTCAGAGCCAGGGAACCCAGGCAGCAGCCTGGACGTCTGTTTCCGGCCTCGTCACCGTGGGCAGGGTCCTCCCTGATGTGGGCCCCAGGTTTTGGATTTGTGAACAGGTGGGGTTGTGTGTGGCATGTTCACGATGGCTCTCGGTTGCCTTCCAACTCTGCCTTTCCTGGAGCAAGGACAACACAGACCCAGGCAGCAAGAGGCTGCGGGGATACCCAGACTCTGAAGGCAGAGAGCCCCCAGATCTGGACATTCATGTCTGGCTACACCCGCCTCCCCTCAGAGGTTTCCAGAGAACCACAGCAGATTTCCTGGGTCCTATCGGGCCCCGGGGCTCCCCATGGCCTGTGTATGAGGACCTCTCATGCGGAACCCAATAGGCTCCCTCTGCCAGGGTGGGTTGTGGCCTGGGTGCACCGGGGTGCATTCAGTGAGAAAGTGACCAGACCTGGGGATTTTTTCATGGTACACACTCTCCCTGCTCCTTCTGGGGGCTGCTGCAACATTTCTGGTCCTCCGTTTACCCTCTGGTGCAATGCAGGTGTTGAGTGAGATGATCTGGAAAGCTCTAACGGCCCAAGTCCGTGGCTGGCCGCTGGGCTTTCCCATTTTTAAGGACAGGAGGAGGGGTGGGGCAATGGTTGTGAGCCCGGGAGTCGGGCAGTGCCGGGCTCACAGCTCAGCTTCCTCGCTGTGTCTCAGGCCAGTGCCTTAACTTCTCTGAGCCTCAGTTTTCCTATCTGTAAAATGGGGATATGAAACTTCCTCAGTTTGTTGTGAGGATTAAATTGGTCTCCCTCAGTACGAGGTCAAGGCCATGTCTACTTTCATCCATCACTGTCTCCTAGTGCTTGTCACAGTGGCTGGTGCATAAGTTCTCATAAATATTTGTTCAATACATGAAAGAATAAATGGATGATGTATTTAAAATACATAGCATAAAGCTTGGGCATGGTGGGCACTTTCTTCTTCCCTCTTCCCTCTCTCCTTCCCTCCCTCCTTCCTTTCTTCCTCCCTCCCATCCTCCCTTCCTGCCTCCTTTCCTTCCTCCTCCCTCCCTCACTTCCTTCCTTCCTTCCCTCCTTCCTTCCTTCCCTCCTTCCTTCCTCCCTCCCATCCTCCTTTGCTGCCTCCTTTCCTTCCTTCCTCCCTCCCTTCCTCCTTCTGTTCCTTTCTTCCTTCCTCCCTTCCCTCCTTCCTCCCTTCTTCCCTCCCTTCTCCCTTCCCTCATTCTTCCCTCCCTTCCTTCCTTCCTTCCTTCCTTCCTTCCTTCCCTCCCTCCTTCCTTCCTCCCTTCCCTCCTCCCTTTCCTCCTTCCTTCTTCCTCCCTTCTCCCTTCCCCATTCATTCGTTC